>NC_057810.1:421237666-421482197 GCF_018294505.1 Triticum aestivum
CCCGCTGCTCCCTGCCAGCGCCCGCCTCTAACGACCTCGCCGCCGCCGGCAGCCGCCCGTCCAAGATCCGGCCGGGTGGGATGAGATCCACCCGGTCCCGAACCAAACACGGCCGCGCCGTCTCGGAACCCCTCCGTCCATTTTTCCCGCGAGGTGAAAATTGGCCAAGTCCCCGAATCTGTGTAATTTTTATGCCATGTTCATGCCATCGTAACTCTGCATCTGTAGCTCCGTTTCGTGCGTGTAATATGTAAAATTGTTTGTCTCGACGAGCAGATCATTTCATTCCATTGCATCATTTTCGTTTGAGCTCATCTTGATGCCCGAAATGCTGTTGGAAGAGTGCATGTTGATGTTAATCTGCTGGAACTGTTATAACATGCTGATTTGTCATTTTTGCCATGATTGATGTGTGCATCCTATGAGGTTGATGTCTACATGTGTTTTGATCTATGCCATGCCATCTTTCCAGAGGTGCTATCCATGTATTTTTGTGATTTGTGTGCTGAGTGCTTCGAGCTTGCTAAGTAGGGTACTTGCTGTTGCTAATTTTAGTCCCTGTTTTGCTGTTATTTTTATGCCATGTAAACTTGTTGCTACAGAGAGATCCATACATATTTTGAGATACTTCAGTAAGGATGTTTTGAACATATGGTTATTATCTATCCATTCATGCCCTTGGTTGCAATTATGGAGTAGTCTAGCATGTCATTTGAGTGCTCTACTTTTGTTTCAAAATGTTTCCTGGCAGATTGTTTACTTGTTATGCAATTTAGCCAAGGTTGCTATAGTTGATCCTTGCATGCTATGAACTTGTTCTTGCCTTGGTTTGTTACATAAACATGTCTTCTTGATGATGATGTGCTTATCTTGTCATACAATGACTTGTGGTGAGTGAATAGAGCTTGTTAAGTAGTGTACTTGCTGTTGCTGTTTTGCTAGGCTGAATCTGTTATTTCGTGATGCTATATAAACATGTTGCTACTAATCATTCTATGCATAATCTGGAGATGTTCTATAAACATGTTTTGATCTACATGTCATGCTATATCCATCCATGCCCCTGGTTGCATTTATAGCTTGTTGTAGCTTGTTCATATCTTGCTCCAAAGTTGCTAAATAATGTTGCTGTCAGCCTGTTATCATTAAGTTCACTTGTTCCCATGTGTTTTGCTAGTTATCCATGCACCCTATGAACTTGCTCTTGCCATGTATAACTTCATAAACATGTATTCTTACTGTTGGTTGCCTTGCCATGCCATTTATTGCTCTGTAGTGAGTGGTACAAGCTCACTAACATGCCTACTTATTGTTGTTCCTGCCATGTTTGAATCTGTATTATAACTTGCTATAATGGGTCCCATCATATTTTCTGTTCCTTTTTGGCTCTTGGTCAACAAGGGACATTTGTTCTATGCAATTAGTCGATTCATGCCATGCCTTTGTTTTCCATGATAAGTTCCTGTAACATGTTGTTTGATAGCTCTAAATATTGCAACCTGATGTTATTTTCTGCAAAGTCTGAACTGTTATTATTTGCAATCTTCTCATGTCCTTTTGAGCATGTTCTAGTGATTTCTGGAGATAGCTCAGTGTTCATATTTTGATATGCTTTACCTGTACATCATGCCCATGCCTTTTGTTATTATGTTGAGGTCCTGTAGCTTGTTGTTTTGATGCTTGCAATATGCCTACTTGCTGTTTTGGACAGATTGTTGCTATGACTTGTATAGTGTGTGTGTGTTGAACCGTTGCTCCGTTTTGAGTGTGCTCTATATGAAACTTGCTTGATTTTGCATGTAGTTTCATATTATCATGTTGCATCCTTGTTTTGGTGTGTTTGCTTGATGTTTGTATGCATTTTACATCAATGCCATGTTTAACTTGTTTTGCTCATATCTTCTAGGCCGTAGCTCTGAATTAAATGAACTTTATATGTAACTTGACTAGAATCTCGTGTAGATCATCTTGGTGCATGTTAACTTGCTATTTAACAACTTCAACATAATGTTTATTCATATCTTGACCAATTTTGAAATATGCATATGACGACTTACCGGAATTGTCATATGTTGTTTCCGGCCTCATTTAAACTTGCTTTGATGTGTTGCTCTTGTATGCGTCATCTCTTTCCATGGGTAGCTTCATGTAGTCTTGTCTTGCATCACGCTTGTTGGGCATCATGTCTTGTCTATGTGTGGTGTGTTTACCGTGTTGTGTGCTTCTTTTCGACAGTTCCTGTTTCGTTGCGATCGTGAGGATTCGTTCGTCTATGCTTGGTTCGGCTTCATCCGTTCGTCTTCTTCATGGACTCGTTCTTCTTCCTAGCGGTTCAGGCAAGATGACCGCTACCCTGGATCTCACTACTATCATTGCTATGCTAGTTGTTTCGTTCTATCGCTATGCTGCGCTACCTATCACATGTTCTTCAAGCCTTCCCAAATTGCCATGAACCTCTAACCTTTGACACCCTTCCTAGCAAACCATTGCTTGGCTATGTTACTGCTTTGCTCAGCCCCTCTTATAGCGTTGTTAGTTGCAGGTGAAGTTGAAGATTGCTCCATGGTGGACAGGATTTTGCTCATATCTTCTAGGCCGTAGCTCCAAATCTAATGAACTTTATATGTAACTTGACTAGAATCTCGTGTAGATCATCTTGGTGCATCTTAACTTGCTGTTTAACAACTTGAACATAAGGTTTATTCAGATCTGGACCAATTTCGAAATTTGCATATGAGGACTTACCGGAATTGTTATATGTTGTTCCCGGCCTCATTTAAACTTGCTTTGATGTGTTGCTCTTCTTTGCATCATCCCTTGCCATGAGTAGCTTCATGTAGCTTTGTCATGCATCATGCTTGTTGTGCATCATGCCTTGTTCATGTGTGGTGTGTTTACCTTGTTGTGTGCTTCTTTTCGATAGTTCCTGTTTCGTTGTGATCGTGAGGATTCGCTCGTCTACGGTTGGTTCGGCTTCATCCGTTCGTCTTCTTCATGGACTCGTTCTTCTTCCTTGCGGGATTTCAGGCAAGATGACCGCTACCCTGGATCTCACTACTATCATTGCTATGCTAGTTGCCTCGTTCTATCGCTATGCTGTGCTACCTATTACCTATTTATCAAGCCATCCCAAATTGCCATGAACCTCTAACCTTTGACACCTTTCCTATGCAAACCGTTGTTTGGCTATGTTACCGCTTTGCTCAGCCCCACTTATAGCGTTGCTAGTTGCAGGTGAAGTGAAGATTTCTGCATGGTGGACAGGATTTTGGTTGGGATATCACAATATCTCTTATTATTATTAATGCATCTATATACTTGGTAAAGGGTGGAAGACTCGGCCTTTTGCCTAGTGTTTTATTCCACTATTGCCGCCCTAGTTTCCGTCATACCGGTGTTATGTTCCCGGATTTTGCGTTCCTTACACGGTCGGGTGATTTATGGGACCCCCTTGACAGTTCGCTTTGAATAAAACTCCTCCAGCAAGGCCCAACCTTGGTTTTACCATTTGCCTCACCACCACCTACCCTTTCCCTTGGGTCGGCCAACCCGAGGGTCATCTTTATTTTAGCCCCTCGGGCCAGTGCTTGTCTAAGTGTTGGTCCAAACTAAGCCGCCTGCGGGGCCCCCTCGGGGCAACTCGAGGTATGGTTTTACTCGTAGCCTGTCTCATCCAGTGTTGCCCTGAGAACGAGATATGTGCAGCTCCTATCGGGATTGTCGGCGCATCGGGCGGCTTTGCTGGTCTTGTTTTACCATTGTCGAAATGTCTTGTAAACCGGGATTCCGAGTCTGATCGGGTCTTCCTGGGAGAAGGTCTATTCCTTCGTTGATCGCGAGAGCTTATCATGGGCTAAGTTGGGACACCCCTGCAGGGTATAATATTTCGAAAGTCGTGCTTGTGGTTATTGGCAGATGGGAATTTGTTAATGTCTGGTTGTAGATAACTTGACACCAGATCCGAATTAAAACGCATCAACCGTGTGTGTAGCCGTGATGGTCTCTTCTCGACGGAGTCCGAGAAGTGAACACAGTTTCTGGGTTATGTTTGATGTAAGTAGGAGTTCAGGATCACTTCTTGATCATTACTAGTTGACGACTGTTCCGCTTGTTCTCTTCTCGCTCTTATTTGTGTATGTTAGCCACCATATATGCTTACTCGCTGCTGCAGCCTCACCACTTTACCCCTTCCTTTCCCTTTAAGCTTTGCTAGTCTTGATACCCATGGTAATGGGATTGCTGAGTCCTCGTGGCTCACAGATTACTACAACAACAGTTGCAGGTATAGGTTTTCCGATGATCATGACGCGAGAGCGATGCTTGCTTGCGTTGAGTTCTTCTTCTGCTTCTTCGATCAGGGGATAGGTTCCAGGTCGGCAGCCTGGGCTAGCAGGGTGGATGTCGTTTGAGTTTCTGTTTGTGTTTCATCCGTAGTCGGATGATGCTCTGATGTATAATGTGATGTTGTATTCGAGTGGCATTGTATGCCTTATGTATTGTATCCCCATCTATTATGTAATGTTGATGTAATGATATCCACCTTGCAAAAGCGTCTCAATATGCGGGTCTATCCTTGGTGGGACCTTCAAGTTCCTTTTGGATAGGGTCGCATATTGGGCGTGACACACAAGCCGAAGTGGGGCTGGATGCAGAGGAAGGCCTCGCACACGACGATAAATGCCGAGATGTTGAGGATGAAGTTCGGCGCCAGATCGTGGAAATCTAGGCCGTAGTAGAACATGAGCCCCCGGACAAAGGGGTGAAGTGGAAAGCCCAGTCCGCGGAGGAAGTGGGGAAGGAAAACGACCCTCTCATGGGGCCTGGGGGTGGGGATGAGCTGCCCCTTGTCGGGCAGCTGGTGCGCGATGTCGCCGGAAAGGTATCCGGCGCTGCACAGCTTTGTCATGTGCTCCTCCTTAACGGTGGAGGCCAACCACTTGCCTCCCGCTCCGGACATGGCCGGAGAAGGTCGAGACGAGATGCATGAACTTGGGCGCTGGAGCTCGAGTGCGCGGAGATGGATAAGCAAAGGAGGAAGAAGGCGTAGGTGAAAAGGTGGATCCTTATCCCCTTATATATAGGCGGACGAAGACTATGCGTCCCCACCGGCCTAGTAAAACTCGCTTATCCCCCAAGCGCCACCATCAATGGTGCGGTTGGGTTACCCACGTCCGTATTGATGAGAATCCCAGAATAAGGGGAACACGATCTCTGCTTCGACAAGACGTGCCAAGGAAACTGCTTCGCTAAATGCGCTGAGGCGGTATAATAAAAAACGATGCAAGTAAAGGCTTGGTAGTGGTGTGACGTCATGCCGCAAAATACGTTAGCAGATTGAACTTGTGTATATATTATTCTCTCTACGGTGGAATGTGGAATTTATTTTGCAGAGCCGGACACTATCCAGGTGTTCACAATCTTCCATGGATTATTCGGAGGAGGAACCCGCCTTGCAATGCCGAACATTATGCGCGCCGGACTCATCGTCATTGAAGCTAGGTTCAGGGGCTACTGAGGGAGTCCTGGACTAGGGGGTGTCCGGACAGCCGGACTATCATCGTCCGCCGGACTCCAAGACTATGAAGATACAAGATTGAAGACTTCGTCCCGTGTCCGGATGGGACTTTCCTTGGCGTGGAAGGCAAGCTTGGCAATACGGATATGTAGATCTCCTACCATTGTAACCGACTCTGTGTAACCCTAGCCCCCTCCGGTGTCTATATAAACTGGAGGGCTTTAGTCCGTAGGACACAACATCCATTACAACAATCATACCATAGGCTAGCTTGTAGGGTTTTAGCCTCCTTGATCTCGTAGTAGATCCACTCTTGTAATACACATCATCAATATTAATCAAGCAGGACGTAGGGTTTTACCTCCATCAAGAGGGCCCGAACCTGGGTAAAAACATCGTGTCCCTCGTCTCCTGTTACCATCCGCCTAGACGCACAGTTTGGGACCCCCTACCCGAGATCCGCCGGTTTTGACACCGACAAGGATCAAAGCTCAAATTCAAGATAAATTCGTAGAAAAGGGGTCCATCGATAGATGTCCTAATTAACATAGCAGGCTTGACCTAGATGGCAGCCGAGTAGTCTTCGTGCATGTGCCCCCAATGACTAGCCCAACTCAGTTGTCGCTGTTTAACCCTTGCAGTGATCCAAAGCACATGACACCTAATTTTGCGAGATGACAAGAAACCTTTTTTTAGATTTCTCACCAGAACTACAGCTCTGTACAACACAGCCTGCACGATATGTAGACTATAGCCAATCCAGGCGTGTTTGTTGGAGTCTGGGCACATGCATGGACGAACTGATTTTCCGTGTCTTGCAGGGATCGTCCAGCCACCAATGCATGTACAACACTTCTCTAGTACTATCACTCATCTCTCTCTTCTATTAACTCACACGACTTGCGGGGCTAGGTAGTGTGCCTATGGTCTGTTCTCAATTGCGGTCCCACATGTGTGTGCAAATGCAATATGACGGGCATTCCATTCGGAGAGCGGTGTGCCAGACCGACCGACCGTCTGGGGTGCAACGCGAACGCGATGGGCATGCTATATACTCCATACATGTGTACCGCCGTTTTCTTGAGGCTTTGCTCCATGGCGCAATCCATGGATACAGAATCTGTGTACTGTACTACTTAAAAGTCAAGGGCGGGGCTTTTCCTGCGCGGTAGGCGGGGCAGTTCCGCCTAGTCGGTTCGACAGAGAAGCGAGAATATGAGGGAGTAGGCTGCTGCAAACGTAGGGCTGTGTGATTTGATAGCGAGTTACTGCTGGACAGGTGGGGCCTCGTGATTTGACTTGCAATTATCATTTTAACTACGGCGCTACGACCGGCATGAGTCTCTCGATTCCTGACCACCTCCATACAGGTGCGTCTCCCAATGCTCCACCATGTAGAGGCTGGCTCTTGCATGAGAGCCCACTCCTCCACTTTTACCTTGCCTCTTTCCTCCACATATGCAAAAATGTCATGTAGAGCGGGCTTATAGCCCACTATTGTACTTACTTGCTCCTACAGGTGCTAAGCTTGCCAGATAGGCATAAAGTCTGATGTGGCAAGTTAATTAAGAAGAGAGAGACTAGTTTGGTGACCCAAGGAAGAAACGGCGCTAAGCGCGTGTACCTTGGTGAAAAGACAATTTTGAGTCTATAGCTAATTAAATGAAGCAAATTTAGCAACAAAAAACTAAGCACCTATGCATTGGGGACTTGATTGCTAAGCCATTTAATGCCCTTAGCACCTCATCTAAGCACCATTTCATTGGAAGAGGTCACTCCTTGGCAAATGCAATAAATACTATGAAGAAAGAGATAGGGAGAAGTAAAAAAACTCTTATAGCCAACCTTATAGCTAACCTTGTTGTAGTATGAGTGACTAAGTGATGACTATGTATGACATGCCAACATCAGATAGCCTAACACACCATGTTAAATCTCCAAGGGCGTGCGTGCGAGAGAGGCAACGGTCGTGGTAGGCGCGACCATGATACGGGCTGCTGGTAGCCCTTGGATTTGAGATTGAACGGTCGCATGCTAAGTTGCTAAAAATTTGTAGAACAACCCTCCAGGATAGGATATTCACCCATAGGTCTAGAATCACGCCATGCAACCATTCGATCTCAGATCCAAGGGCTCTCGGAAGCCCGTATCATGGGAGAATGGAAAGCTTTGTATCACATGTAATTTTCCCGATGCTTGACATGACATCGAAAGCCATTTAATTGGGCGTCGAGTAGACATGACATCTAATTGGCACCCCATAGTACTGTGCATGAATCCATTTATCCACCAGGCAAGCCACTACCCTGCCGTTCACATGCCCCACTCAGCATTTTTACAATCGAAAAACCGCTGGCAGTTCGCTCCTACTCGTCTCCGGGCGTCCTTTAACATTACGGCAGTTCGCTCCTAGTCGTCCCGTCCTTTCACATTACGGCAGATCCACAAATCCTAACCCTCCTCCCAAATCCATGGCGTCCCAAATCTCCATGATCAGTGGTGCGTACAAGGTTAGAACCATCACCGGCGATGAGTTAGACGTCATCTACACCTGTTCTTCCGCGACGGTGAAAGGATGCCTTGCTCGCTTCAGACGCATGTTCGAAAACTCAAATGATGAGTGGGTCGCTGGGCTAAATGTTGAGTACACCACAGTCCTGGGACAAGATAAGGATCTAAAGGAGGAAGAGAAGAAGAAGCCCACCGTGATCCAGGTTTCCGTGCATGACTTGCCGATGCCGATGTTGACTGCCACATATACCATGCTGATGTTGACTGCCAGGATTTTAAGAACTTCCTCAAGGATGGCCTAGTCAAATTTGTTATTGTAGACTTGACAAACAACAGAAGAGTCATGGGTCGGATAGGCCTCATTGTAGGCAACCCCTTCGACCTCCAGAAGAATCGGCTGCTGCCCTCCCGTGATCAGCCTTCAATGCTGACCCTGGAAGGAACCATGGTTCATCCTTCGTATGTTAAACTAGAGAAACCTCCACACACGTTTGATCGTCATGCATGGCAGTGGAATGTACTAGATATACACCACATCTAGTACGCTGCAATGGATGGCTACCTTTCTTTCAATATCTACAAGGGTTGGATGAAGAGCAAGAGCCAAGTGTGCGGTTCAAGCAAAGAAGTATTGGCCAAGAGGAAGAGGGACAAGCAAGAAGTTGAGGATGTGACAAGGTCTCTGAGTAAGGTGGCAGTGTCGTTGCTCATTGTGGTTCTAATGCAGTGTCTAACGGATTAGTTGCTTAGTTTAATTTCAGATGTGCTTTGTTTAATTTGAGGGGTGTGTTGTGCTGAGCCCCCAGCAGAACTATGTTATGTTTTGTCTCGTTATTTTTCTTACATTTAATCTTTTAGTTGGTATAGTACTACCACTCATTTCTTCACATTATATATGTACAATATATATGGCCAACATCATATAGCCAACATTTTAGTTGTGAAAGAATTTTAGGGTGCTTAGTTTTGTCAAAGAATTCCAGGGTGTTTAGTTTTATTTGAGGGGTGTGTTGTGCTTGACACCATTATTGTGACTCAAATCTCTCTTGCCATGTTATAATGACATAAATACCGATGGACCAACATGCCAGCTCTCCCTCTATCTCTGTACAGTAAAATAAAGTGTGGGGCTTACTTGATCCCAATAGCGTTCTTATTTTCCTGTAAAATTATTCGTTTGGTTACTCCTGACAAGCGGGGATCCCAATAGCGTTTGTGAGAATCGACTTATTTTTGTCATGTAACAAGGTCAATGGGTTTGACGTGAAAATAACAACGTCTTATGGCATTTTTGAGCAAACATCTAACTTAACGATGGCATTTTTGAGATATCTAATTGCATTTTTGAACAGGCATCTCACGGATCGATGGCATTTTTGAGTAGTTGTAACTTGTAATGGCAAAACTGAGTAGTGATACACAACTAATGGCATAAATAATAAGAACCCAAGAATTAAATAGCTATGCTAATTTCTTTATTTCTTTAATAGTACTATCTGCATAATTTGGCGACGAGCGCTCTCTATATGTACCACCTTTTTATTTAATTTCTTCTTGTTAGTTTTGCTCCATGGCGCAATCCATCGATACTACTACTGTACAAAAGTATACATTTTTAAAGGCTAGAGGGCGGGGCACTCTAGCTTGACCGTTTTCACGAGAGGCGAGGACCTTTGTGATTTGATGACTCATTACTGATGGAAGGCGGGGCCTTGTGATTTGACTGCTCGTATAAATGTGCCGACGACCTGAGGAGGAGCAAAGAACCGTGCAGTTTACTCAAGTTTTCCACTGGAGTAGTACTATGATGGAGGAGCACAAGACACGGCAGCCTAGTGCCATATGGCGATAAAAATGATCTAATTTGCTAGTCATCTCATTGTTAGCATTGTTCTATTCATGCCTCGCAGAGAACGTAACACGTGCGGCGAAACACCTGAAGCAAAAGAAGAAATGCAGGAGCAAAAGAAGAAGGAAGATTTTCACCCCAAATGATCTAATTCACTGCGGAGTCGTAACTGCTTCTTCATTGCGTCCACGACCTCCATCTCCTTGCGCGTCTCCTCTGCCATCTTCTTCATTTTGACCATGACGCGGGATTTCTCGACGTGAGCCTTCATCATCTGTTCCACGACCGCATTACGTACCTTGATAGCAGTCGGGTGCTCGATATAGAGCTTCGCCAACTCCTCCTTCTATTCCATGACGAGGGCATGCAGCATCTTCATCAAGGAACTACTATTCTCATGCGGCTTCTTCCAGCCGGTGTTCTTCTCCTTTAGTAGGTCGAGCTCATGGCAGAGTGTCGCCTTGTCCTCCTGAAGTTGCAGGATTTCGCTGGTCGCCTTCTTCTTCGAGGCAATGCTCTTCTTCAGCAGCATCACCAAGCCGGCGGTCAACTTCCCCTGCTTATTGAGCTCAGCAGGCATGTCGTCAAGGCTCTCCTTCAGCAGCTCCACCAAGCCGTGGATGAACTCCTTTTGCTTATTGAGGTGCTTATTGAGCTTATCGGGCATGCCATTGAGGGATTACGCCTCCAGCGTCTCCAGCTCGGCATGTTCGCCTCCGTGGCTAGGGCGCTCCTGGGAGCCATCGCCTACCTGTGAGAGATCTTTCGAGGTCTCTGCATGGCGGCGAGCCCTCTCTTTTTTTTTGCAACCTTGGTTGTCACTCCCTTGTTACGAGTAGTTCTCGACCTAGAGCTCTGCACACCGGCCATGGCAACGACGGACGAAGAAGAAGGACTTATGAGGACAAAAGGTAGAGTAATTTTCGGTTAGGTAGTTCCCATTTTTATAACCTAAGTACTAGCACTAGTACTAATACCTGCATAGTGGGAACACGTTCAGGTTTGGTACGTACTAGTAGGTGTGAGCAGCCTTACACTTAATTGTAGCACTAGTACTTTCGAATGTGATGGGAACAAGGTAAAGATTAATTGATGGTTTTGGTTTCCAGGCCCGAAACGGCTCCCGATGAGTTTAGTGGAACATAAATTTCAAGTAGACTACACTACTCAAATTCGTAAATATTATGTTACTATCAAAAATTGGCACAAAATATGAAGGAGACAAATGGAAGTACTACTAGCAACCCATGATTTAACTACTTGCATGCGCGCAGTGGAGTAGTAATGTCTTTCTTCCACCCTCATGTCCACTCAATTTGCATGCATAGTATTAATTGACCATCAATGAAGTGAAGGACTTTACACGCTTCAAATTATCACATGGGGTGGATCTTGGTACAAAATTGCGTCCGCCCGTGTACCCGCATGTGTGTGCGAGGGAATGAGTGTGTGTGTGGCGTGCGTGCACATCTTCGCTTCGTGCATGTACCACCATTGTGGCTCAGAGAGTATGAGTACATTCTTCTGGAACCAGTAGCATGTCTGTCAGGACCCCGACTCGATGTCACATCGATCTAGCCGGTAACACTTCATATCACTTTGCGGCCTCACGCACGGTGTTCCCACGGGTGTCGCCTTACCTTTGCCCGGGACCGTTTGCGCCTTTTGGCTCACGTATATGATAGTGTCGCTAGCATCCATATGATAAAGAGCCCGGGCTGACATGACTAGTCGTAAACCCAAAGTGGCACAGACTTACAGGGACAGGCATCCATGACCCGGCTTCGAACGTGTCGGTCATCAGCAAGTGGGTCCGGGCTGTAGCACTGGGCTAGCAGGACTCCGGTAAACCGGGCTGTAGCGGGCTAACAGGACTCCGGTACTCAAAGCGTGACATTTCCCCGAAGGGACAGACACAGGAACGAAGAAGGACACATGCCGGCCAGCCTAAGTGTTCCAGAGCAGTAGCAAGCTACCATGGCTCAGCGGTAACACTAGGAGACATTTCCCGGTAAGAGAGGCTACTAAAGATAAACAACTAGATAGTCAGATCCCACACATACCAAGCATTTCAATCATACACACAATATGCTCGATATGTGCAAATACAACGAAGCATCACAACATGACTCTATGACACAAGTACTTTATTTAAGGCTCAGGGAGCCATACATATCATACACAAAGGTACGGGTCTCACGACCCAACATACAAGTCATACAGTCATACAAACCTGCAGCGGAAGTAACTTGTCTGAGTACAGACAACTAGTAAAATAAAAGAGGCTTGGAAAGCCTAGCTATACTACGTGGTCCATCACAAGCTCAGGGTCACCACCTGGGTCTTTAGCCTATTCGTTGATGTCAACGTCTACATAGAACCCATCAGAAGGGGTTGCAGCGTCTTCTGTAAAAATGTAGATTATAGCAACATGAGTACAAAGGTACTCAGCAAGACTTACATCAGATCCTACATACATGCATAGTATCAAGAAGGGTTGGTGGAGTTATTGCAGCAAGCCAGCTTTGACTCTTGGCTAGGCTATCCTACGATACTCCAACTTGAAATGGTTTTGCGCACACGAGTCCACTACTCACCACTTCAATACACTACCGAGGATCCACCTCCGTCTTCCTACGGAAGAGCCATCCTCGGCACTCACACTTATCTTGAGGCTTTTAGTAGTTTCCATTTACTTGTCTATGAACTGTATAGGCAACCAAGTAGTCCTTTACCGCGGACGCGGCTATTCGAATAGATCATGTTAACCCTGCAGGGGTGTACTCCTTCATACACGCTCTCACCACTTACCGTCGTTTACACGACATGTACTCGGCAACCTTCAAGCGGAAGCCCAACGTGGGTGTCGGCCACGACCTACCTAGTCACCTAAGCCTCCAGTCCAGGTTTATCGCCTATCCAGGTTCCATCCGCAGGGAGTCCGGCCAAGGTTTCCCATACAGCCCCGAACGATGTGAACAGGGTTCCCGAGATACCTAACGGGTATTCGGTACACCGTGCCACGTACCTACCGCATCACAGCCCACCCCTACGGTCAGCGCTGTCCACGGCCTCCAGTAGGCTACAAACACCAGAAACTACTTGCAACTCCTGGACGGAGAACTAGGGTGAATAAGAAGCCGAGAGGGTCCATTGGTTTCGGGCCCAATGCATGGTAGTAGCTGATTCTTAAATCACACATACAGATCTCAGTGCTTAAGGTCGGCTTCAATGAAACAACCCACCATGTACTCCTACATGGCCTCTCATCGATACCTTTACCAAACCGTGTTCACCACACCACTCTCATTACCGACATAATCATTTCACTCTAGCCCATCACCCAGATGAACCAGACCTGACACGACTCTAAGCATAGCAGGCATAGCAAGGTAGGAACAACACATACATAGGGCTCAATCAACTCCTACACATGCTAGTGGGTTTCATCTAGTTACTGTGGCAATGACAGGTCATGCAGAGGAAATGGGTTCAACTACCGTAGCACACAGCAGTTTGAATCACGTTGTCTTAATGCAGTAAAAGAGAGCAGGAGCGAGAACATGGGATTGTATCGATATGATCAAATGGTTGGTTGCTTGCCTGATGGTTCGATGCACTGATACGGTTCTTCGTTAGGGTAATCACGGTACTCCTCGGAGGCAGAACCTGTCGCAAAGGACACCGATACACAACCATCACCAAACAATGTGCAACAATATGATGCATGCATGAAACATAGCAATATGAGTGTGTTGGGCTAATGCAACTAAAACCAGAAGGGTTTGAACAAATTTGAATCATAGATTCAAATTTCAAACTCAAACATGGCCTTTTAAAGTGCTTTTCCTTGTTCTGCTTAAAACATCAATTTAACTTGTTTAATCATGCATGAAAATAGTACAGATGGATAGATTGGATTTTTCTGATCATTTTTCATATATAATTTGTCCAATTTGGAGTTACAGAATAAAAGTTATGAATTTTTGAAGTTTAAGTAATATTCTGGAATTTCCTGATTTAATTTAAATCCAGAAATATAATTATTGCGCCAGCATGACGTCAGCATGACGTCAGTGGTCAACTGCGGCTGGCTGAGGTCAAACCTGACGTGTGGGGCCCACACGTCAGTGACAGGGGGGTTAAACAGGGTTAAATTAATCCTAATTACTAATTAGTGGCGCTGGGGCCCACTAGTCAGTGTCAGGGGGTTAACTAACAGTGGTTAGCGCTAATCCTAATTAGCTACAGGGCTGGGCCCACCTGTCAGGGACTCAGGGGGGTTCCTGCCGTGGTCAAAGTGGGTCAAACCCACCGGCGACGTGACGCCGGCGAGGCCCGAGACGGCGGCGCGATGCGGGATCGCGCTACAGGGCACGGGCGAGGCCGTTCTTGGGCTCGTTGGAGAGCTCTTGCTCCCGCGCGTCGAACGGTGGTGGTGGCCGAGCCTGGGGTGGCCGGTACCGTCGACGGCGAGCTCGTGAGCGGCGGCCGGAGTTCGGGTGCGGTCGGAGTCGGCGTTGCAGGGGGTTTGGGGAGGCGTTGGTGCGTGCTGCGTGCTCCTAGTGAGGCGTGGAGCACGATAGTGTGCTCGGTTGGGCGCTACGGTGACCGTGGCCACGACGGCGACATCGCCGGCGGCGTGGAGCTCTCGGCCAAGGTGGGGCTAAGGCCTAGAGGTCGAAAGAGACCAGGGGAGAAGGGGGAAACGACTCGGGGGCTCACCGCGGTTGCAGTGGGCGTCGAAGCGGGCTCGGAGACGCGCTGGAGACGGCGAATTCGACGGCGATGATGGTCGGAGCCCGAAGAGGGGAACGGCGACGTGGCGGCGATGCAGGGCTTCCGGAGGCCCGTGGAGCGGTGGGGAGGAAGAGGGGGTTGTGGCGGAGCTTCTGAGCTAGTCGGGGGAGCGAGGGGTGGCCGGAGACGGCTGCTATGGCGAACGGCGGCGACGGTGGTGTTCGGCCGTGTGAGAGAGAGAGCGAGGGAGAGGAGGGAAGAGACGAGGGCGAGTGAGAGAGAGCAGGGGGGAGGCGTGGCGTCGTCCGGGGCATCGAGCGAGGAGGGGAGGGCAGGCAAGCAGGGAGAGAGGTGGCGTGGCGCGGTGGCGCGCGCGCGCGCCGGCCACACTCCCCTCCCTCTGTCGAGGACGAAGACGACAGAGGAGGGAGGTGGGCTGGGCCGGCTGCTGGCTGGGCCGGCTGCTGGCTGGGCCGGCCAGCTGGCTGGGCTGCACAGGGAGGAGCCCAGGTAAGCTTCTCCCTTTTATTTTTTTCTGTTTTCTAATTTCTGACATTTGTTTTGATTTAAATAATATATTAAATCATTTATTTAACTTATGCCAATTTTTGCAGGGGCTAGATATATTATTTCAGAGCTCCTTTATAAATGGCATAATATTTGGACATATATTAATATATATAATTAATATATTTCCAAAGCAAATATTTATGCATTAATTCCAAATGCCCAAAATAAATACCTATGAGCTCTTAAAAATATTGGTTTGATTATTATCTCTGTCCAATATTTTCAGAGAGCAACATGAGCATTTTCTTGGACCCTTTTGGAGAAATTTTTATTTGGGTCATTTTCAAAATGATTCTGAGGGTTTCACAAATCCCCATTTCAAATTAAATGGAATTTTTAAACATGATGCACACACTCTGATGCATGACTAGCTAGGGTGTGACAACTCACCCCCACTCAAAAGAATCTCGTCCCGAGATTTGGGTTCCTCCGGGAAGAAGGCGGGGTACTCGAGTCGAAGACGATCCTCCCTTTCCCAAGTTGCTTCATCCTAAGAATGGTGCGACCATTGTACTTTGAGGAACTTGATGTTCTGACGTCGGGTGATACGTTCGGCCTGATCGAGGATACGAACGGGGTACTCTCGATATGTAAGATTATCTTGGAGATCAAGCGTTTCGTGGTCCACTTCACGGATAGGATCCGAGAAGCAACGCCTGAGTTGAGAAACGTGGAAGACATCGTGGACTCTGGAGAGATGCGGAGGTAGTTCCAGCTGGTAGGCAACTTCTCCTCGTTTGGCGAGAATGCGAAAAGGTCCAATGTAACGAGGAGCCAATTTGCCTTTGATACCGAAACGATGGGTTCCCTTCAGAGGGGTGACCCGAAGATAAGCCTTCTCGTCAACCTCGAAAGTCATAGCCTTATGCTTTCGGTCATATTGACTCTTTTGACGGGATTGGGCTGTTTTCAACTTTTCACGAACGACACGAACTTGTTCTTCTGCTTCCTGAATCATATCCGGGCCAAAGAATTGTCTTTCCCCGGTCTCTGACCAGTTAAGGGGTGTTCGACACCGTCGTCCATAGAGAACTTCAAAAGGGGCTTTACCCAAGCTAGATTGATAGCTGTTGTTGTAAGCGAATTCGGCAAATGGAAGGCACTTCTCCCAGTCCATTCCGAATGAGATAACAGAGGCTCGAAGCATGTCTTCTAGAATCTGGTTGACGCGTTCCACTTGACCACTCGACTGAGGGTGGAAAGCGGTGCTAAAGGAGAGACGAGTTCCCATAGCATTTTGGAAACTTTCCCAAAATCGAGAGGTGAAAAGACTTCCTCGATCCGAGTTAATTTCCAAAGGAACACCATGGAGGGACACTATTCGGGAGATGTATAAGTCTGCCAGCTGACTAGCAGTTATACTCTCACGAACAGGTAAGAAATGGGCTACTTTGGAAAGACGATCGACCACGACGAAAATAGCATTATTCCCTCTCTTGGTCCTGGGAAAACCGGTAATGAAATCCATACCAATTTTATCCCATTTCCATTCATGAATAGCTAAGGGTTGAAGGGTGCCAGCAGGCCGTTGATGCTCTGCTTTTACACGACGACAAACGTCGCAATTAGCAATATACTGAGCAATTTCTCTCTTCATCCTAGTCCACCAGAACCTCTGGCGTAGATCCTGATACATCTTAGTACTACCGGGATGAATGGCGAGAGGGGATTCATGAGCTTCCTTAAGGATCAAACGCCTCAGGTTCCGCACTTTGGGAACCACTAATCGATTCCCGAAGTATACGACCCCTTGATCATTAATGGAGAAGCAATTCGCAATTCCTTTCTGAATGTTTCTCTTGATGCGGGAGATTCCCGGATCTACCTTCTGTGCTTTGATAATCTGATCCGTAAGGGTAGGTTTTGCCACCAAGGTGGAAAGAAAACCTTGAGGAACAATGTGAAGGTTAAGCTTCCAAAATTCCTCAAGGAGAAGCGGTTGACTTTGTTGTAACATCAGGTTGTTACAATAAGATTTATGACTTAGCGCATCAGCCATGACGTTGGCTTTCCCTGGGGTGTAGGTTATCCCTAAATCGAAGTCTGTGATCAATTCAACCCAACGTCTTTGCCTGAGATTCAGATCTGGTTGGGTGAAAATGTACTTCAGGCTTTGGTGATCAGTGAATATTTCGCAACGATTACCGAGGAGGTAATGTCGCCAAGTCTTAAGTGCATAGACTACGGCTGCAAGCTCTAGATCATGAGTAGGATAATTCTCCTCATGTGGGTGCAATTGCCGTGAAGCGTAAGCAATTACGTGTCGATCTTGCATGAGAATGCAACCTAGTCCTTGTCGCGAGGCGTCGCAGTAGATAACAAAGTCCTTGGAGAAGTCTGGCGGTACCAGTACGGGAGCAGAGGTCAGGCGTCTTTTCAGTTCCTGAAAGCTGTGCTCACATTGTGGAGTCCATTCGAACTTCTTATCTTTCTTGAGGAGTTCGGTTAGAGGTTTGGCAACCTTGGAGAAGTTCTCGACAAAGCGACGACAATAGCTCGCTAAGCCTAGAAAACTCCGAACTTGCTTGACCGATTCAGGTGGAGTCCAATTAAGGACGGCTTGAACTCGCTCGGGGTTAACAGCAATACCTTTACCAGATATTACATGACCGAGATAGGTCACTTCTGACAACCAGAATTCACATTTCGAAAATTTGGCATAAAGGCGATGCTCTCGAAGTTTCTTCAACACTAGCCTTAAATGTTCGGCATGTTCTTCCTCGTTCTTGGAGTAGATGAGTATATCATCGAGATAAACTACGACGAATTTATCCAAATACTCCATGAAGATTGAGTTCATTAACCGAGAAAAGGTGGCTGGAGCGTTGGTTAAACCGAAGGACATGACGGTGTACTCGTATTGGCCATAACGAGTAACAAAGGCCGTTTTAGGGATGTCCCCGTTTCTGATTTTTATTTGATGGTAGCCCAACCTCAAATCCATCTTGGAGAAGACTGAGGATCCAGCGAGCTGATCGTACAGGTCGTTGATCCTGGGAAGTGGATATTTGTTCTTGATTGTGACCAGATTGACAGGTCGGTAATCTACAACCATCCGGTCCGTACCATCCTTCTTCTTGACGAAGAGGACGGGGCAAGCCCACGGAGATGAGCTAGGTCGGATGAAACCGTTTTTCAAGGACTCATCGAGTTGTTTCTTAAGCTCGGCTAGTTCTAGGGGTGCCATCTTATAGGGTCTTCTAGCAATCGGAACGGTTCCTGGAATGAGATCTATTACGAACTCAACATCCCTGTCAGGTGGAACACCTGGCAATTCCTCTGGGAAGACATCCGGGAAATCACAGACTACCGGCACGTCCTCAAGGTCTGGCAAAGGGCTGGCGTTAAGAGAATATAATTGTCGCTTGGCTATTCGGGTCAAGACATTGACTATCTTCCCCGAAGGATGGGTGAGTTGAACAGTCCTAGAGAAGCAATCAATTTTGGCTTGATGAGCTGACATCCAGTCCATACCCAAAATGATATTAATATCTGAAGATTTAAGGGCTATCAAAGATGCGAGAAAAACAAGTCTGTCGACTTGGATTTCATTTCCATGGCTTACTCTAGAAGTTTGCCATTTGGATCCCGGAGTTTGAATTACCATAGAGGTTGGCATATCACCGAATGCGACGTTATGCAAGTGAGCATAGTTTTCAGATATAAAAGAATGAGAGGCTCCTGTATCGAAAAGAACAGATGCCGGGTGGCAATTAACAAGAAGCGTACCGAGAACGACGTTGGGATCCTCTTGAGCTTCTTCGGCAGAGATACAGTTAACATGGCCACGTGAAGCGGTGACCGGTTTGGCGTGGAATATTTTCCCTGTCGGCTTGCCACGGCCAACAGCTTTAGCAGACTGGTTGGGGTTGGTCTGGGGACACTCACGCATATAGTGACCAGATTCCCCACACTTGAAACAAGTCACGGAACTGGTACGTGGAGGAGCATTGTTGGTTGGACCCCCATAGGGCTTGGCCGGTGCAGACTGTTGAACAGGGCGAGGCGCCTGGAAAGATGGCCTCGGTGTGAACCTGGGTGGCAGGGCGGTGTTGGGCACCCACACGCGGCGCTTCTGAGGACCAACACCGGATGAGGAACCCATATCACGGCCATGCTTGCGTGTCGCGTCATAGTCAGTCTGACCAGTTTCAGCACTGATGGCTTTGTTGACAAGTTTCTGAAAAGATGTGCACTCATGCAGACGGAGGTCGCGGCGAAGCTCAGGACTAAGGCCCTTACGGAACCTTGCTTGCTTCTTGGCGTCAGTAGACACTTCCTCAGTTGCATATCGGGCGAGATTACCAAACTCCCTGCTATAGGCATCCACAGAAAGTCGGCCTTGGGTGAAACTGCAAAATTCTTCACGTTTACGGTCCATGAGACCCTCCGGAATGTGATGTTCATGGAAAGCCTCGCTAAATTCAGCCCAGGTAGTGACATGGCCCGCTGGGCGCATAGCTCCATAATTCTCCCACCATAGACTGGCGGGGCCTTCAAGATGATATGCAGCAAAGGTGACCTTGTCGGCCTCCGCTACCAGTGCGGAACGCAGTTTGTGAGCGATACTGCGAAGCCAGTCATCAGCGTCGAGAGGCTCGACGGAGTGGTGGAACGTGGGTGGATGCAATTTGATAAAATCACTGAGTGACACCACGTTAGCCCTCTGATGGTGTGCTGTATTCTGTTCAATACGCTCCAACAAACGGTTGGTCTCCCGCTTGTTTCTCTCAGCTTCCATCATAACCTCGGCTAGTGAAGGAGGATGAGGCAGATTTTCATTCCTGCCTTCACTGCCTTCGGCCTGCTCTTGAGGAGCAGGGTTAGTGCGCGTGTTGACCATCCTAGGTAAACAAGACAATGATTTAGTCAGGATGATAAAATTCCGACATAGGACATAAAATGTAAGGAATAATTCGGAATGCAAGATGATCATCCGTATGACATGGTAAATACAGAAACTGCTTCTTTATTCCATCGTCATACACACCATACAGGGTTTAGTACAAGACCAAACAAAGTACTGTTACGGTGAAAGAGGATTACATCTCATCGGAGGCATTCCAAGCTCCTATACATTATTTTTCTACACCTCCGGAAAGAGTACAAACTAGGTCATATCCCACGAGTCACGCGGGACGATAGACGACACAGCTAGTGCGAACTAGTGATACTATCGCTAACTCAGACCGATCCGTAGTAGTCCTCGTAGAAGTCGCCTCCATAGCCTGGAAGCTCAACATGATCATCCGGAAACAGACGATCTCGCGGAGCTTGTGGACCATAGGGGCTAGGATGAGGTCTTGGACCAACAGACGGTGGCCTGCGGGGACCGCGAGGTGGGGTGATGCCTCCTACATCACGCCAAACCATCACGTCCGGCAGAGCAGATCTCACAGGATAGAGATCGCGCATATCCGAATATCCAGCTTGCACCGCCGGTGCGAACCGAGTCAAAGTGGCCCAGTGGTCAGCACGGGTATTGAAGAGCTCTAACCTTAAGGCCCGATTTTCACGGTCCTTATCCTCGAGCATCTCAGCAGTGGTGCGAGTCCGTGAATCCTCCTGAGTGGGGTCAGCATAGATAGCTTGGAGATACCCTTGTGCTCCCGGAAGTGATCCTGGCATATACCGGAAATCAGAGTCCCGAAATAAACCAGATCTGACTCGCATAATGGTCATCATAGAGTAGGCGGCATCCTGCACAACCATCTCAATAGTAACCCCGAGTCCATAGGAGCAGTGAAGAGGCTCGGTGGATCCAGGATAAGATGGAAATATCCTGACAGTGCAGAGATACTGGCTTTGATTAAAGTCTCGGAATTGCTCTTCGACCGTGTACTCAGGATACCAGCGGTATCCAGCCTCAGTCATTACCCTGACCAACTTGGCAGTATGGCCGGGTACGTCTAGGCATCGAGTCAGGCGAACCACTTGATTGAGGTCGCGAGTGGCCATCTGAAAGCATAATCATAATGCAAAGGCATTAGAATTTCTAGCAAAATTTCGGCAGCATAACAGCTGTAAATGCTCAAGAAGGATTTGAGACATTTGACAAAGGATTTCGTACACACTCAACATCATCATATCAAAGTTCTGAATCCATTCTAACAACATAATGTGGTAGTAGAACTGAACTAGGCTTGTATCCATCAAACTTATAAGGTACTACTGATTAGTAACACGTGATCCTGATAGAGAGAACAGATCCTAATTCCTTAACCCCCGGTAGAAGAGTGGACTGACTCAGATCAGAATGTCATAAGATAGAGAAGTAAAAGAGCCTTACGTTCCAACCCACAAACAATTCCCCTACATATAACTAAAGAATTTCTAGACTCAACATCGACCAGTTTGGCTTGGAGAACCTACAGGCAGTCCGGCTCTGATGCCAACGCTGTCAGGACCCCGACTCGATGTCACATCGATCTAGCCGGTAACACTTCATATCACTTTGCGGCCTCACGCACGGTGTTCCCACGGGTGTCGCCTTACCTTTGCCCGGGACCGTTTGCGCCTTTTGGCTCACGTATATGATGGTGTCGCTAGCATCCATATGATAAAGAGCCCGGGCTGACATGACTAGTCGTAAACCCAAAGTGGCACAGACTTACAGGGACAGGCATCCATGACCCAGCTTCGAACGTGTCGGTCATCAGCAAGTGGGTCCGGGCTGTAGCACTGGGCTAGCAGGACTCTGGTAAACCGGGCTGTAGCGGGCTAACAGGACTCCGGTACTCAAAGCGTGACATTTCCCCGAAGGGACAGACACAGGAACGAAGAAGGACACATGCCGGCCAGCCTAAGTGTTCCAGAGCAGTAGCAAGCTACCATGGCTCAGCGGTAACACTAGGAGACATTTCCCGGTAAGAGAGGCTACTAAAGATAAACAACTAGATAGTCAGATCCCACACATACCAAGCATTTCAATCATACACACAATATGCTCGATATGTGCAATACAACGAAGCATCACAACATGACTCTACGACACAAGTACTTTATTTAAGGCTCAGGGAGCCATACATAACATACACCAAGGTACGGGTCTCACGACCCAACATACAAGTCATACAGTCATACAAACCAGCAGCGGAAGTAACTTGTCTGAGTACAGACAACTAGTAAAATAAAAGAGGCTTGGAAAGCCTAGCTATACTACGTGGTCCTTCACAAGCTCAGGGTCACCACCTGGGTCTTTAGCCTACTCGTGATGTCAACGTCTACATAGAACCCATCAGAAGGGGTTGCAGCGTCTTCTGTAAAAATGTAGATTATAGCAACATGAGTACAAAGGTACTCATCAAGACTTACATCAGATCCTACATACATGCATAGTATCAAGAAGGGTTGGTGGAGTTATTGCAGCAAGCCAGCTTTGACTCTTGGCTAGGCTATCCTACGATACTCCAACTTGAAATGGTTTTGCGCACACGAGTCCACTACTCACCACTTCAATACACTACCGAGGATCCACCTCCGTCTTCCTACGGAAGAGCCATCCTCGGCACTCACACTTATCTTGAGGCTTTTAGTAGTTTCCATTTACTTGTCTATGAACTGTATAGGCAACCAAGTAGTCCTTTACCGCGGACGCGGCTATTCGAATAGATCATGTTAACCCTGCAGGGGTGTACTCCTTCATACACGCTCTCACCACTTACCGTCGTTTACACGACATGTACTCGGCAACCTTCAAGCGGAAGCCCAACGTGGGTGTCGGCCACGACCTACCTAGTCACCTAAGCCTCCAGTCCAGGTTTATCGCCTATCCAGGTTCCATCCGCAGGGAGTCCGGCCGAGGTTTCCCATACGGCCCCGAACGATGTGAACAGGGTTCCTGAGATACCTAACGGGTATTCGGTACACCGTGCCACGTACCTACCGCATCACAGCCCACCCCTACGGTCAGCGCTGTCCACGGCCTCTAGTAGGCTACAAACACCAGAAACTACTTGCAACTCCTGGACGGAGAACTAGGGTGAATAAGAAGCCGAGAGGGTCCATTGGTTTCGGGCCCAATGCATGGTAGTAGCTGATTCTTAAATCACACATACAGATCTTAGTGCTTAAGGTCGGCTTCAATGAAACAACCCACCATGTACTCCTACATGGCCTCTCATCGATACCTTTACCAAACCGTGTTCACCACACCACTCTCATTACCGACATAATCATTTCACTCTAGCCCATCACCCAGATGAACCAGACCTGACACGACTCTAAGCATAGCAGGCATAGCAAGGTAGGAACAACACATACATAGGGCTCAATCAACTCCTACACATGCTAGTGGGTTTCATCTAGTTACTGTGGCAATGACAGGTCATGCAGAGGAAATGGGTTCAACTACCGTAGCACACAGCAGTTTGAATCGCGTTGTCTTAATGTAGTAAAAGAGAGCAGGAGCGAGAACACGGGATTGCATCGATATGATCAAATGGTTGGTTGCTTGCCTGATGGTTCGATGCACTGATACGGTTCTTCGTTAGGGTAATCACGGTACTCCTCGGAGGCAGAACCTGTCGCAAAGGACACCGATACACAACCATCACCAAACAATGTGCAACAATATGATGCATGCATGAAACATAGCAATATGAGTGTGTTGGGCTAATGCAACTAAAACCAGAAGGGTTTGAACAAATTTGAATCATAGATTCAAATTTCAAACTCAAACATGGCCTCTTAAAGTGCTTTTCCTTGTTCTGCTTGAAACATCAATTTAACTTGTTTGATCATGCATGAAAATAGTACAGATGGATAGATTGGATTTTTCTGATCATTTTTCATATATAATTTGTCCAATTTGGAGTTACAGAATAAAAGTTATGAATTTTTGAAGTTTAAATAATATTCTGGAATTTCCTGATTTAAATTAAATCGAGAAATTATAATTATTGCGCCAGCATGACGTCAGCATGATGTCAGTAGTCAACTGCGGCTGGCTGGGGTCAAACCTGACGTGTGGGGGCCACACGTCAGTGACAGGGGGGGTTTAACAGGGTTAAATTAATCCTAATTAGGGATTAGTGGCGCTGAGGCCCACTGGTCAGTGTCAGGGGGTTAACTAACAGTGGTTAGCGCTAATCCTAATTAGCTACAGGGCTGGGCCCACCTGTCAGGGACTCAGGGGGTCCTGCCGTGGTCAAAGTGGGTCAAACCCACCGGCGACGTGACGCCGGCGAGGCCCGAGACGGCGGCGCGATGCGGGATCGCGCTACAGGGCACGGGCGAGGCCGTTCTTGGGCTCGTTGGAGAGCTCTTGCTCCCGCGCGTCGAATGGTGGTGGTGGCCGAGCCTGGGGTGGCCGGTACCGTCGACGGCGAGCTCGTGAGCGGCGGCCGGAGTTCGGGTGCGGTCGGAGTCGGCATTGCAGGGTGTTTGGGGAGGCGTTGGTGCGTGCTGCGTGCTCCTAGTGAGGCGTGGAGCACGATAGTTTGCTCGGTTGGGCGCTACGGTGACCGTGGCCACGACGGCAACATCGCCGGCGGCGTGGAGCTCTCGGCCAAGGTGGGGCTAAGGCCTAGAGGTCGAAACAGACCAGGGGAGAAGGGGGAAACGACTCGGGGGCTCACCGCGGTTGCAGTGGGCGTCGAAGCGGGCTCGGAGACGCGCTGGAGACGGCGAATTCGACGGCGATGATGGTCGGAGCCCGAAGAGGGGAACGGTGACGTGGCGGCGATGCAGGGCTTCCGGAGGCCCGTGGAGCGGTGGGGAGGAAGAGGGGGTTGTGGCGGAGCTTCTGAGCTAGTCGGGGGAGCGAGGGGTGGCCGGAGACGGCTGCTATGGCGAACGGCAGCGACGGTGGTGTTCGGCCGTGTGAGAGAGAGAGCGAGGGAGAGGAGGGAAGAGACGAGGGCGAGTGAGAGAGAGCAGGGGGGAGGCGTGGCGTCGTCCGGGGCATCGAGCGAGGAGGGGAGGGCAGGCAAGCAGGGAGAGAGGTGGCGTGGCGCGGTGGCGCGCGCGCGCGCCGGCCACACTCCCCTCCCTCTGTCGAGGACGAAGACGACAGAGGAGGGAGGTGGGCTGGGCCGGCTGCTGGCTGGGCCGGCTGCTGGCTGGGCCGGCCAGCTGGCTGGGCTGCACAGGGAGGAGCCCAGGTAAGCTTCTCCCTTTTATTTTTTTCTGTTTTCTAATTTCTGACATTTGTTTTGATTTAAATAATATATTAAATCATTTATTTAACTTATGCCAATTTTTGCAGGGGCTAGATATATTATTTCAGAGCTCCTTTATAAATGGCATAATATTTGGACATATATTAATATATATAATTAATATATTTCCAAAGCAAATATTTATGCATTAATTCCAAATGCCCAAAATAAATACCTATGAGCTCTTAAAAATATTGGTTTGATTATTATCTCTGTCCAATATTTTCAGAGAGCAACATGAGCTTTTTCTTGGACCCTTTTGGAGAAATTTTTATTTGGGTCATTTTAAAAAATGATTCTGAGGGTTTGACAAATCCCCATCTCAAATTAAATGGAATTTTAAACATGATGCACACACTCTGATGCATGACTAGCTAGGGTGTGACAATGTCACTTTGATCAATCCACATAAGGAGGTCGCGACAACGCCTCCACATGTGGCACGTGGCTTCATGAACTGTAAGAGAGACACTGTGTAGCGTGCCATTGGAATTCTACTTTACGTGTTTTGCACATACTCGAAGTACTAGTAAGTATAGTGCATTGCACACATCAGATTTTGCAACCAAATTATGAATAAATACCACACTGTAGCATGTAAGCTCTGAGTCATATATGCCTGATGTAGACCATCGTTTAATTCTTATAGTTCATCTCATTCAAAATCAATTAGTTTTTATTCAAAAGCTAGGGCCTCTTTGATTCGTAGGCTTTCCAAAATGCGGGAATAGGAAAAACATGGGATTAGAGTGGAATGTCGTCTTGAATCCTACAGGATTGTACGAGTGTTTGATTGTGCATAGAAAAAACACAGAATTCTTTCAAAGGAGTTTGAGTGGATGCGACGTTTCCTATGAAATCTAGTGCAAATGAATCATATGGAAAAATTCCTATGGTTTACAATCCTACGAATCAAACAACCAAGATAGGAAAAATTCCTAAGGATTAGAATCCTCCAAAATTCCTTTGAGAATCCTTTGAATCAAAGAAGCCCTTAATCTATTTTATGATTCATGGAATTGTGCATTGTAAAGCATAAGTAAAAACAAATAATGGCAATTCAACTAGAAAAAAAAGTTTGGGCAGTTATGATACGGAAGATTCTATAGCAAAAGAGAACCACTGTTGTTTTGAGGTTTGTGCATTATGCTTAAGTTCAACCATGGAGTCTGCTAGATTGTACATGTGGCAAAATCCGATGGGGGCTAGAAGATGGTGCGAGGGGCCGAGTGGAGGGAGACTATGAAGGAGTGCACAAGTGCGAGTGAGGGAGTCCTGTATTAGGGGGTATCCCGACAGCCGGACTATGTGCAACGTCCGGACTATTGAAGTGTGAAGATACAAGACTCAAGACTTCGGCCCGTGTCCGGATGGGACTCTCCTTTGCGTGGAAGGCAAGCTTGGTGATCCAGATATTATATTTCCTTCCTTGTAACCGACTCCATGTAAACCCTAGCCCTCTCCGGTGTCTATATAAACTGGAGAGGTTGGTCCATAGAAGGCCGATCATAATGACAATCATACCATCATAGGCTAGCTCTTAGGGTTTATCCTCTACGATCTCGTGGTAGATCTACTCTTGTACTACCCATATCATCAATATTAATCAAGCAGGAAGTAGGGTTTTACCTCCATCTAGAGGGCCAGAACCTGGGTAAACATCTGTGTCCCTTGCTTCCTGTTACCATCAGCCTTGACGCAGAGATCGGGACCCCCTACCCGAGATCCGCCGGTTTTGACACCGACATCGGTGCTTTCATTGAGAGTTTCTCTATGACATTGCCGCAAGGCTCGATGGCTCGTCTCATCGTCAAGGACGACATTACCTCGGAGGGAGCTCTGGCTGTAGGCCAGATGCTCCGACTCAGCGGCTTTATCATGGCCGCCGCATCGGCGGTAGTGCCGACGATGGCCTCTCGGGTCATCAATCATAACCTTCACATCAGTTCGGAACTTGCCGAACAGATGGATCCCACGGAGTTCTCCTCCCTTAATGAACTCTTGGATCGCATCGCCACTCTGGGGCTCGCTACAAACTATGACCGGATTGGGCTTAAACCCGACCAAAGGGACATCAGGTCCCCGCCGGCCACCCATGAGGTAGCGATAGTGGAGGAGCCACCCGCGGATTGTCCCTCAACTTTGAGGACAAATTATGTTCGGATTGCCGAACCCCTTGAGCCGGAAACCTGCTCAAAGGGAAACATGACCCAGGCCCCGGACTTAGAACCGGGCATTGGGCCAAAGGAATTGGGCGGTATCCCGGATTCTGAGTCGTTAACCTCGGAACCGCCCGCGCCGTTGGGCGTTAGATAGGATCAAAATCCGGATTCTGCTAACAACACCTATCTGGATTTAAACTGTCTCTCCCGCATCAGGCAAGAGCCCCAGGAAACGGTACATCATTACTGGGCCAGATTCCTCCTTGCGCTTAACAAGGTGAAGGACTGCCGCGAGGAGAACATGGTCTCACTCTTCTGCAAAAACTGCACGAACGAAGGGCTCCTCAATGCTATAAGCCGCCGCGACATAGTATGCTTCACGGACTTGGTGAACATAGTACGGAAGTACTGTGCGATGGAGAACGCTTGGAAGACCCAAACAGAATTTTGGGATAGTGCTTCTCTCACCAAGACCTTTGTCCGAACTAAACGGACAAACTCCCGTAAGTCGTCTGATCCAATCCCCAAGAAACCAAAGCCCACCCCAGGGCCGGGATCCATATTGGAAGAATGGCACGACGGGCCATGTAAGCTCCACAGTACTCCGGATACCATACCAACTCATAGCCTTAGGGCATGTTGGATACTCCGGCAGGTGGCAAAAAGTGGCGAGGATCTTCTTGTAAGCCATAAAGCGGAACAACATCCTGCCAGCGAACACAATACGGTACTAACAGTCTTCAAGACTTTTGCCTCGAACAACAGGCGCCAGCGAGCTCATCGAAGCTCTGTGGAAATTTGCCATGTGGCAAAAATAAACCCCTGGAATGACACTGCTATAACTTTCAGTGCCAGTGATGAACATCGATTCCAGACTGTCCGGGCACCGGCCGCTCTGGTCCTTAGCCCAATCATGGACGGTTTTCGGATCACCAAAGTACTCATGGATGGCGAAAGCGGATTAAACTTGATCTATGAAGAAACGCTCAACAAAATGGAAATTGATAAAGGCCGCATTGAGCAAAGCGGCACCACCTTCAGGGGAATCATCCCTACTCAGGAAGCGCGGTGCGCGGGAAAAATCACACTCGATGTGGTATTCGGCACCCCGGAGAATTACAGGTCCGAAGAAATCACATTCCAAGTGGCTACCTTTAGCAGCGGATACCACGCCCTTCTAGGGCAGGACACGTTTACAAGCTTTCAAGTTGTACCCCATTACATGTACATGAAGCTTAAAATGCCCGGACCCAACGGAATCATCACTCTAGCCAGTGATCCGAACGTCGCACTTCGCGCGGAAAACAAAACCGCAGCACTAGCCCTGGAAGTATTATCTGAAGCCCTAGCAGTCGAAGAGTTAACAACACTGCGGGCCGCCGTGGACAGGGACGGCGTGATACTCGACAAACGACCCAAGTCCACCTCATTTAAACCTGCAGACGAGATAGTCAAATTCCAAGTCCATCCAATGGACCCCACGAAGACAGCATCCATCGGGACACAGTTGAGCCCCGTGATGGACGCCGCACTGCGAGATTTCTTACGTGAGAATTGGGACATTTTCGCCTGGCACACTTCGGACATGCCAGGCATCCCACGCCGGCTGGCCGAACACAGCCTCAATGTACTAAAGGGATACAAACCGGTCAAACAGACCCTAAGGCGGTTTTCAGAACCCAAATGGCAAGCCATGGGGGAAGAGCTAGCCAAGCTGCTTGAGGCTGGATTCATCAAAGATATTAAACATCCGGATTGGCTGGCAAATTTGGTAATGGTACCAAAAAAGGACAAATCTGGGCGCTTATGCGTCGACTTCAAAGACCTTAACAAGGCTTGCCCCAAGGATCCCTTTCCCCTCCCTCGCATCGAGCAAATCATCGATGCCACAACTGGACACGACTCGCTGTGTTTTCTCGACTCATACTCCGGATACCATCAAATAAAGATGACAGAGTCTGACCAAGCTACAACAGCTTTTATAATGCCATATGGCCCTTTTTGCTTCAACACTATGCCTTTCGGGCTCAAGAATGCCGGCGCAACCTATCAACGCATGATTCAAACATGCCTGGAAAAACAAATTGACAAAACAGTGGAAGCATATGTGGACGACGTGGTCATAAAACTAGACACGTCGAAACCCTAATAGATGACTTGAGGCTTACATTCGATAACCTCCGGACATACGACATCAAGCTGAATCCGGAAAAATGCGTTTTCGGTGTCCCCTCGGGGAAGCTGCTAGGCTTCATTGTTTCCAATAGAGGAATCGAAGTGAATCCAGCAAAAATCTGAGCTCTGTCGCAGTTGGCTATACCAATAGACCTCAAGCACATCCAGAAGCTAGCTGGATGTGTGGCCGCTTTGAGCCGCTTTATATCCAGGCTAGGAGAGAAGGCATTGCCTCTTTACCACCTCCTTCGGCGCACTGAACACTTTGTATGGACAGATGCAGCCGTGGCCGGACTCGATGAGATAAAGACCTTATTGGCCGTAATCCAGTCCTAACAGCGCCAAACATCGGCAAACCTATGCTACTATACATAGCTGCAACACATCAAGTGGTAAGCGTAGTGCTCGTCGTCGAACGAGAGCTGGACGGATATAAATTCCCGCTTCAAAAGCCGGTTTATTACGTATCCACGGTCCTCACCCCATGCAAATCCCGATACCCACAGTATCAAAAAATAGCATACACGGTCTTCATGGCATCCCGGAAGCTAAGACACTACTTTCAAGAGTGTTCAATTACCATCGCCTCCGAAGTACCACTCAATGACATAATTAATAACCGCGACGCTACGGGCCGGATTGCTAAATGGGCTATCGAGTTCCTCCCATTCGACATAATATACAAACCACGGCGAGCCATTAAGTCGCAAGTACAGGCTGACTTTGTCGCCGAATGGACAGAAACCGAACTCCCTAAAGAGTATGGCGCGTACTCCAACTAGATCATACACTTTGACGGCTCCAAAATGCTGGCCAGACTGGGAGCAAGGGTAGTCCTGACGTCTCCCACCGGGGACACGGTCCAGTATGTCCTGCAAATATTATACACAAACTCCAACAATGCAGCCGAATATGAGGCTCTGCTGCATGGTCTTCGGATGGCAGTCTCTATGGGCATCCAATGCCTGGAAGTGCGCGGGGATTCGAACCTCGCAATATCGCAAATAAATGGAGACTTTGATGCCAAGGATCAGAAAATGGCGGCCTATCGTAATGTCGTCCTCAAAATGTCAGCTTGGTTCGAGGGGCTCGAATTCCACCATGTGGCTCGAGAAAACAATCAAGCGGCAGACATCCTCTCCCGCATCGGTGCCAAGCGCGACCCCGTCCCACCTAATATATTCCTGGAAAGGCTATTGAAGCCATCCGTAGTATGGGAAGGGGAGTCCTGCAACATCGGCACGGATCTGAACACACCCCCAGACTCCGAACCATCAGACACAATCGGAGGCTTTGCCACCGAAATAACATCTTCGGCCCACGAAATCATGGTCGTAATCTCCCCGTGGACCGAGCCTTTCTTGGCCTACCTAAACAGGCAGGAGCTCCCCGAAGACCAAAATGAAGCACGCTGCATAGTTCGGCGTTCTAAAGCTTAGAAAGTCCACGAAGGGGAACTCTACAAGAAAAGCGCGACCAGAGTGCTTCGAAGGTGCATCTCCGAAGAGGAAGGGCGGCAACTCCTGGCTGAAATCCATGCCGGACTGGGCGGACACCACGCCGTAGCTCGAGCGCTAGTCAGCCAAGCCTTCCGTACAGGCTTCTATTGGCCGACGGCCCGAGGAGACGCACAGGACCTTGTCCAACATTGCGTCGGCTGCTAGCTCTTCGCCAATCAGAGTCATATGCCCCCTACCGCTCTCCAAACAATCCCCATAACTTGGCCCTTCGCGGTCTGGGGGCTAGATATGGTCGAACCTCTTAAAGGGGGAAGCCATAAGAAAAATTACTTATTGGTTATGGTGGACAAATTCACCAAATGGATAGAAGCCAAACCAGTTAAAACGGCCAAATCCGGACCAGTAATAGACTTCATATCCGGGGTCGTACACCGGTATGGTGTCCCCCACAGCATCATCACTGATAATGGCTCAAATTTCACAGCCGATGAAGTGAAAACTTGGTGCGCCAAAATGGGCATTAAGCTTGACTACGCTTCCGTCTACCACCCTCAAACAAACGGCCAGGTCGAAAGGGCAAACGGTCTCATCATGAGTGGCATCAAAGCTGATACGCATTGGGTAGAGGAGCTCGACTCCGTACTCTGGGGCCTGCGGACCATCCCGAATCGAACCACCGGATATACACCATTTTTTATGGTGTACGGTGCGGAAGCAGTACTACCCTGTGACATAATACATGATTCTCCATGCGTACGCATGTACGAAGAGAAGGAAGCCGAGTTAGATCGGCGGGATAACTTGGATGCCCTGGAGGAGGAGCGCGATGTCGCAAAAGCCCGTTCCACATTCTATCAGCAGCAGGCTCGACGATATCAAAGCAGAGAAGTGCGGGCCAAAACTTACAATATTGGCGAGCTCGTTCTGCGCCTACCGGAGAAGAAGAAGGACAAACTCAAACCCAAGTGGGAAGGTCCCTTCATCATTGACAAAGTCCTCACTGGAGGAGCGTACCGCCTACATAATGCATCCGATAACAGAGTCAAGCCGAACCCATGGAACGCGGCCAGACTCCGGAGATTCTACGCCTAACGCCGAACTTAGTGTTCGTCTCCTTACCCCTCCTTTTTAATTATGCTCCACCTCTTTTTCTCTCCTTTCTCGACCCTTTTTCCCTTCACACAAAGTACTCAAGACAGTGCGGACTCCCGGATTATTCCGGCCGTACTATGTGTGTAGGCTGTACCTGGGGGCTTCCTATTCGGAAGCTAGACATAATTACTTTAAATGGCTTTTTGCCCATCGCATATGCGTTCTTGTTCCATATGTGCCTTTTCTTCACCATTATATGCATCAATATGACTTAAGATGTGGCCAAGCTGGGTTGCCTGGCTCTTGTGTTTATGCCCTACGTTCCCGTTAATTTGGCTAGGGCATAAGGGGAGCATCTCTGCGATTTTTACTGCCGGTTAAGCCGGATGTGTACCTCAGACTGGGTGAAGCCGAAAGCTAGTTTCCTTAAGAGAATATTTGATCGGTGAACAAAGGATGTATTCGTTGGTCACAACAAAAAAAACCAGAAGCTTTGTATCCTGCACCATCGGTCGCAGTCCGGGCATGTGCATCAACACATGCATACCCAGGGAAAGGAACCCCTAACAGAACTATTCTCCCTTGAAGATGTTTCTTGCTATCCATGCAATATGACATAACTAGTTGGGTACTTGTCTGTTCAAGCACTTATGACCCCTATGCCTGGTCTCCACGCATACCCCGGTTTTTGTATAACCGAGCGGGTATTCGGACACACCCCGGACTATAGGATCCGGGGGCTGAAGCGAAAACGTCAGCCATGACAAATGATTTCAATCCGGCTAGGGGCTATTTATGCCAGTTAAATTACAAAGTCATTGAGACTGACTATACTCCTCCTCTATACCATCTAACAGGCTATCTAGCCTACAATCTTGTTGAGAATACTTAGAGGATAATGCTACCTGGTCATATACCAGACTCACGGGAATTTCTTGCCCATCGGGCCCCGCCGGTCCCACTTCGGCCATATGGTTCGGGTCCAGCTTGGTGTAGCGCGTCTTCACCATTGCCCAGGCTTCTCTTGCTCCTTGCCGGCATGCTCATATCTTCCACAGACGGAAGCGCCGCCGGGCTCCTTGAAGCAGGTCCGCAAGCTCCCCCATGCCATTCGGCAGGAGGCTTGATGGCCACAAGGCCTGAGCAACGCCGTGCATCACCTGCCGAGCATGCTCGTGCTCTGCAAAAGCTCTGGCAACAAATCACCTGGAGATGAGGGCATCTCCTCTTCAGGGCGACTCGTTAATATTCCTGCAAGCAATTTTTTTTCCAAAAAACTTCCTCGACGATCTATAACACAGTTCATTTGAGCTCTTACCATAAATGCCGTGTCGAAGCCTTTTGTTCTCCTTCACGGAGTCCGCCAGTTGAGCGCGGACGTCCTTTAATTCCACATCCAGCCGAATATTGGCATCTTGTAGCTTGTTCTTCTCTTGCGTCACCTGCGTAAGGATGCGCTCGCCAGCCTTTAGCTGCCATTGGAGATGCAAGTCATCACCCATTACGCCTTCCGGACTCACCCCAGGATTGTCTGCGGAATTTTTTGTTAGACTGACCACACCAGCCATTTACTAACTGGTACATCTGCGTATAAAGGAAGACAAATATTACCAGAGGGGGCCTTTCGGGATCCCTCTAACTTGGCTACCGCATCAGTCAGCTGGGCCTTGCATGCCTCCACCTCCCGCGCCAATTGTTCATTCTTGTCCACAAGGGCCTGTACATATATTGATCCTTCAAACAGTTGTCCCAACTATTCCAAGTCTCAGGGGCTACTCTATATATACTTATCAAAATTTCTCACCCGTATTTCTTTGGTGTACTGGTTCGTCGCCTGGGCCAGCCCGCCTCGAGCAGCGCAGACGTATGCGTCTGCCGAATTGAAGGCATTAAAAGCCTCTTCAGAAAAGATGTTGTTCCGAAGCACGGCCCTTCGGCGCCGATGATTCATGGCACTCTCCAACCTCGGAGTTTGTGGCCGAACACATATCCGCATCCTCTATCGGAGAACTACGCGGTTCTGTCCCCGTGTCCGCCTCCGCCCTGAAGGCGGTCCTGGAACCCGGTTGGTGGAGTCATGATTGGTGGGGTCTCCGGATATAGTCTGGTTGTTCCTCTTCCTGTCGGACACAAAGGGCGCTGTCATATTTCAAATTCTATAATTACAGGACAGTTCATTACTTTACCTCTGTAGCGGTGTGTCAACCCTCACCGCCTTCCTCTTGAGCCTGCCCGATCCGGACGCCCGTGGTTGACGAGTCCCTAGGGGCTCAGCCCCTCGCTCCGACCGTCGTTTCTGCAAATAGAATGATGCCTCAAGGGTAAATTATAATACCTGGGGGGAGTCCTCTTCGGAGGATAGGGTTTTTTAGCTCGGCTTACACGCGACACGGGGAGCAGTCCAGGGTAGTTGGCCGTAATGGCCACTAGGGCGCCATCCCAACTCGCTTGATAGAATACCCTGTTGACAAGATCCACAGTAATATCCAGATCTACTTTTAGTCCCGGATCTAGGGCCCTTCCAGGGTCCTCTGTTTGTGTGGAGGGGCTGAAGATTCCTTCTACGGCCCTCCTCAGCTCCTGCTCAGAAGCATTGATGCAAGTAATCTTAGAAGAAGAATGCTAGAGTAAGTGAAGCACGGAAAAGGTTGGTAACTTACCCACTCTGGGGGTTGTACATGGAGAATTCGTCCCGCATTTTTATGCGAAGGAATTCCTCCTCTTCCCCCTTGTACAAATCGGACAATATCCTTGCCAAAGCGGCAGCGGAGTCCGGACCCTTACGGCCGCAGCGGGTGGCGTCGTCTTCCCCGTTGAAATGCCACATGGGCTTCCCTCGATACTGGAGCAGTTGCACTCCTCGCCTTATGCATATCGCCATGACCTCAACTATCGTCAGCCCGGATTTGGCCAGCGACTTTATCCTGTTCATCAGGAGGTATGTTTCCTTTGTGTCCTCTTCTTGAGGGCCCCAGGGGTGCCAGCTTAAGCGTGCCCTCGGCGAGGCGTTGCTGAACTTGGGGAGACCTATCCGGACTGGATCCGGAAGGGGAACGTCATCTATATAGAACCACTCTGAAGGCCAGTTTTTTGGTGCCTTCTCAAGAGGCCGGACACTACTCGTCGTAACAGGTACTTTGGAGTATTCGGAGGAGGAACCCGCCTTGCAATGCCGAAGACAATACTGCGCGCCAGACTCATCGTCATTGAAGCCTGGTTCAGGGGCTACTGAGGGAGTCCTGGATTAGGGGGATCTGGACAGTCGGACTGTGTGCAACATCCGGACTATTGAAGTGTGAAGATACAAGACTCAAGACTTCGGCCCGTGTCCGGATGGGACTCTCCTTTGCATGGAAGGCAAGCTTGGTGATCCGGATATTATATTTCCTTCCTTGTAACCGACTCCATGTAAACCCTAGCCCTCTCCGGTGTCTATATAAACCAGAGAGGTTGGTCCTTAAAAGGCCGATCACAATTACAATCATACCATCCTAGGCTAGCTCTTAGGGTTTAGCCTCTACGATCTCGTGGTATATCTACTCGTGTACTACCCATATCATCAATACTAATCAAGCAGGAAGTAGGGTTTTACCTCCATCGAGAGGGCCCGAACCTGGGTAAACATCCGTGTCCCTTGCTTCCTGTTACCATCAGCCTTGACGCACAGATCCGGACCCCCTAACCGAATCTGCCGGTTTTGACACCGACAGTGAGATCGATATTTAGAGAGAGGGGGCGAGAACATGCGTTGTTGCACGTAGTGGCGGAGCCATGAAAAATAAATGAGCTACGGGGCCAAGCATTGCTAATCCTTTACGAGGAGGGCCAATGAACTTAAACCATTTTTACCAGCAATTGTCTAATGATCACATTCATATTAGCCTCGATATATAGTGATGTTAGGGGGGCAGGGCCATTGCTGCCCCCTGTCTTCGTCATTGTGCGCGCGTCTGAGAGATGAAGCGGAAGGCATAGATGATGAGATAGGACGTTGGATATATATAATTAATGTGGGTGTATTAGCTATATATGTAATTCTATATACAGAGGTATAGATTGATCAATGTGGACGTGGGAAAAAGGGTGAGACCTCACTAGATATATAAATTGATCGGTTTGTGTGGAAAACTATGAAAGACCTAGCTATATACACACACACATAGAGGAACATCGATCGTTGCGCATGCACGTGAGAGATAAAGAATGCCCGATATGATGGAGAGGGGGATGTGTGTGTGTGTGTGCCTGCATGGGAGACCGACCTGAAGAAAAAGATGGCATGTGTGCGATGGATAATGCCGACTAGTAATGTGTGTGCGTGCATGCACGAGAGAAAGTTAGTGGTACAATTATAAAGAGAAGACGACTGTGTGGGTGTAATGGACTAGGTGAGGTCATAATTAATGTAAAGTTGAATTCAAATATCTGAATAAGAGATCATGGTGTTTGAAACCCATGCATGCATGAATATAACGGAGATCTGTGCGGTGTGGTTTGGAAATGACCAAGTTGTAATGTATACACATTAAACAAGGTCAAACTGATTTAAATTTGAGATACCGATGGCAGACATCGTTTGGCCACATTGCATCCATGCATGGACACACTATTCTAATTGGAGATGATGGGTGGCTTTCGCATCACATATCTATATCTATACCCCTATATATATATATTATATTATATTATATTATATTATATTATATTATATTATATTATATACTTTTTATATAGTGAGCGGATAACTTTAACTTTGAAAGATGGTCGTTGGATGGTGCAGAGATGGCAAATTTGAGCAGTACTGGCCGTTGGATATCATCTAGATTCCACCAGATTTTGCCACATGTACAATCTAGAAGACTCCATGGTTGAACTTAAGCATAATGCACAAACCTCAAAACACAAGCACTTCTTCTTTGTTCTAGAATCTTCCATATTAGAATTGCCCAAATGTTTTTCTACATGATTTGCCATTTTTTTACTTTATGCCTTACAACGCACAATTCCATGAATCTTAAAATAGATTAGCTTTCTTATAAAAACTAGATGATTTTGAATGGAATGAACTATAAGAATTAAACGAACATCTACATCATGCATATATGACTCAAAGCTTACATGCTATAATGTGGTATTTATTCATAATTTGGTTGCCAAATCTCATGTGTGCAATGCACATGTACCTTACTAGTCTAAATGGTGTTTGTGTGTGTGTTGTGCATGTTAAACACATGGTACATAGTATATCATACATGGTTTAGATTCCGAACATCTAGCTAGAGCATACATGTACTATGATTTGAATTCAACACAAAATGGATACATTAATTTCAATTTTAGATCATATGTACATGTAGTTCGTATTTATATAGGAATTTACTTCTCCTATATTCATGTCATATGTTGTGAAGATAATATTTAGATGGTTGTATAACTAACCCGAGTACAATCCCATTCAAATAGGGAAAATATACTCAAATTTAGTCCATATGCTACACAACACACATTGTTTTTTTATTGTTGAGGGAAGTGCAAATTGTTTTGGTACTGTACACGTTATGTTTGTTGTCCCGATTTTTTTTGTTGTATTTTAATGCCTTTCTAGTAGTATAGTAAAACGAGACATGGCTCTCTCTAGGGATGAGGTGCGAATTGTCTTTTTTGGTACACGTTAAGCTTGTTCTCCCAAAATTTCAAGCCGCGCCTTGTTATGTCGAAATTTCAAGCTAGCGTCTGTGTCTATCATGCTGCAAAACTCCCGCCTCTTCAACCCGCGCCTTGTTACCCCAAAATATTTAAGATATATCTTTGTCTCGTTGTGCTCCAACAACTCCCTCCATCTCAACCCGCGCCTTGCTATTCCAAAATTACAACGCGCACGAAAACTCCCACCTCCTGTGAAATCCCGACATGCGAAATGCCCGTGATACCCTTGAACCGAAAGAACCGCCTCAAATCGGTGGGGGTAATTTTGTAACTTACCCCACATTTCGGACAAGCGCGTCCCTAAGCCATGGTTCCCCACTCCCATCCCATCCGCCCACCCATTCGTACACCGAGGCCGCAAAAACCCGCAAAGCCCCACACCCTCCTCCGTCCGCCACCCAGCTGGAGCCTCTTCCCCATGACACCACATCCCCGGACGTGCGCCTCACCCCTCCCGACCCAACCTCTCCACTGCCTTTGTGTGCATGAGGCGGGCCACTTGAATTTCAGCGACCATCAAGTTTCTACCACATCCACACGCGATTCCCACAATGCCGCTCGAACCCATGACACCACACGTCCCCCGACCTGCGCTTCACCCCTCTCAGTCCCACCACCCCTCTGCCTTTGTGAGAATGACATGTGGGCCTGGCACCTGTAGGGTCCACATGTCATTTACTCAAAGTTAGGTGCACTAAGAAATTGAATCTCGGTCCCGTGGGCCCTAAGAGGGAAATGTAACTCCTCCGCCAGGCCTTGTGGTGCCCCCGCCGTACGAACTCGTGCCAAACTCGAAATTTGTTTCTTACCACTACCAATGTGCCGGACCGTGCAATGCAATGGATCCAAAGTAGTAGAATAATATTTGTTCATAGACTTGAAATATAAACACTCTAGTTTTGATATACATATATCAGTAAAAGTAAATTATGCTTCGCTCAAGACATATTCCTCGGGTTGTTTTGATGAGGTGAGGGGCGGGTGTGGCTGACTTCAAGATAATAATAGATTTTTGAAAAATTGTAGCACATTTTTTTCTAACATTTTGTAGCGTGGCATGGCATTTGTTGCACCTAATAGTCTGAAAAAAATTGAGTGCACTCTGAAGATATTTACATGCTCCCATTTAGTGGAGTGCAATATAAACACATTATCTATTTATTTTTCTCTAGCCTCTCGTAGCCATGCAACCATGCCACACAAGCTAGTCATGCATGCAGTCCATAAATTGCAATATACTTGTGTTACTCTCCAGCATGCAATGCCGCCACATCATCTATTTATGCCTGATGGTCATAGTTTGTTTTTTGCATTAGTCTTGATCCTTCACAGTTTGGTAGAGGTATGATTAATCCAAATATTAATCTTCCATAAAACTAAAGTCCACAGGCCCGTCGGAGCTGAGGCAGAGGACGTACGACGGGGACGGCGGAGGCATCTTCATAAGAGGAGCAGAGCTCGAAGGATAATCTTGCATGTCTGCTGCCACTTGCATATCGGCGCGAGACTCCTCGTGTTCCTCTAGGGAGCGGTGGAGTCATGGGATTTTCCTAAACCATGATGGGCACCATGCAGTACTCGTAGTCGAGGGTGCGGTGCTCGCGTATCAACTCCTGGAGTATTGTCTGGAGCACACTCTCAACCACCTCATGAGCCGTGATGATGCCATGCTCGCAGCCATGCTGTTGGAGCACACGCTCATGCACCCAAGAGGCGACGATGCGATGTTCGTGGGCTTGCTGCCGGAGCACGCACTCATCCACGTCGAGAGCGGCGAGGATGCGATGTTCGTGGACGTGCTCTCGTCCACGTAGAGAGCGGCGAGGATGCGATGTTTGTGGACGTGCTCTCGTCCACGTAGAGAGCGGTGATGATGCGATGCTCACGGGCATGCTGCTGGAGAACGCGCTCGTCCACATTGTGAGCGGCGAGGATGCGATGTTCGCGGGTGTGCTGCCAAAGCACGCGCTCGTCCACATTGAGAGCGGTGGTGATGCAATGTTCGCGGCCGTGCTCTCGTCCACGTCGAGAGCAGCGATGATGCGATGCTCGCGTGCATGGTGATGGATAATGCGCTCATCCACATTGTAAGTGGTGAGGACATGATGCACCTCCTTGTGACCGACCAGGGCTGCTACTGGAGCAGAACTACCCCTCGTGGCTGACAAGGGCGAGCCGCTAGATAACACTGTCCTCCGTGTGGCCAGTCAGCGTGCGCTACTCGCAACCGTCGAGGGCGTGCTCCACCTCGGTGATGTCGGAGACTCCATCCTCTTCCCAGGCCGCGGCACCGTCCATTTTGGCAATGGCTGCATGCTCCAGTGGGTGTTGTGTTTGTATGGGAGCTTCGAGCTACAGTACCAGTGGGGGCGGGGGTAACCTTGTCGTGGTTTCACATGGTCTGAGGAGAAAAATAGAATCTCAAGTAGCACAATATGTTGGAACGTGTTAGAGGAAGGTTGGCAGGAGCAGCTCAACAAACATCACATGCACACCATATTTTGAGAAGGGTTTAATGTAATTGTGTGAAATGGGTATGTGTGGATATACGAGTACTACATCCATACCACTAACATTCATGCACGCAACAAACATTTGTGTGCATGATTTCACCCTATTCTCATATTCTGTTTGGGAGTGGATTTGATTTTTGTAATCGGAGCTCATTTTTGTAGTTGGTTTCAATTTATACTATGCATGTATTATTGCGAGAGATAGATATAGAGACAATACTTGTGTGACAAAGAGGGGGGGCGTAAGAAATACCTAACGAGAGAGGGGCATATGCGTGTTTGAAAGACTATGTGTCGTAGACAGAGGAGTGTCTAAAAGGAAGAGAGAGGGTGTGTGTGTGCGTGTGTGTTAGAGAGAGAGAGAGAGAGAGAGGTGCGTGTAACGTCGGGATCAACAAGGTTATGAGGTTGGAGATATGGGAGAGAGATAGTGTGTGTGCGATGAAGGGACCCATCACCACAAAAAAATACACTTCCATGATGATACGTGTTTGTCACAGTAGGTCACGTTTTTTGTCATGCATGTACATTCATGGCGATTTTATGACAAAATCAAGATAATAATACATGTGCTGTTGTAGAAGTGTTCCATCACAATACCAAAATTATCATCACGAACGTGTCCACTTCCATGACAATAAATGGTGTGTCATGGAAGTGCTTTCGTCAAGGGTAACCGACATGTGGCATCCACCGTAATGGGTCACCGTTGAGCTATCGGGTTCTAGTTTGGATCCGATAACCCGTTAACAGCCCGGACCAATGGGGTTTTTCCACGTGTAAAATCATCATTGGCTAGAGGAAACATGTGTTGGCTCCTCGGTGGGCCAGATGTCGTCCGTTCAATGGAGGAGACATGCCTATGATACGTCGACACGTGGCAGGGACCAACAGAGGCCTATATATGTTAAAAAGGACGGCCCAGTCGAAGGCCCGTAGTATTTACTTAGGTACTAGTGGGCTAGCCCAATAACGACTTGTTTAAACATGGCCCATTTATGGCCCGAAGCCAGATCTGGCCCATTAATTGTTCGTCGAATATTTGGGCCCAATTACGGCCCAGTGACATTTCGGCCTATTAGAGGCCTGATGTAGACATGGGCCCATTTCAGCCCGGTGTGTCTTTCGGCATGGGAATGGCCCATGCTGCCATGGGCCATATATGGTCCGACGCAACATCTGGCCCTCTAACGGCCTGTGATAAAGGTGGTAATAGTTCAGCCCAACGTGACTTTGGGCCTGTTAAAGGCCTGACGTATAATTCGGCCCGTTGATGCCTCTATTAAGCTTTCGGCCTGTTAAAGGCCCATGATATCAGTGGGAAAACTAAGGCCCGAGATATGTTTCGGCCTGGTAATGGCACATCATATAACTGGGCCAAAAAAGGCCCAGTCTACATTTCAGCCTGCTGAAGTCCCGTCGACGACTAGTGAAAACTAAGGCCCAACATGCATTTCGGTCTACTTAAGGCCCATGGTTTCTTCTGGCCCATAACAGGCCAGCGGAATATTCAGCCTGTTAATGGCCCAAAGCTACATGGACCCAACTAAGCGCTGTGACCACTAAAGGCCCAACTAAACTTTGGGCCGAATATAGGCCTGTGTAAGTTGTGGGCCTGGCGCAAAGTGTGCAGGCCCCAATGGCCTTTCAGGCCCAAGAAAGTTACAGGCCGGCCCAATTGTGGCCCGCTAAAAAGGAGGCCCATTAGAGATGAATGTTTTGGCCCGGTCGACTACATCAGATTTTCTCCATTTTTTCATATAGTGAATGACAGCGGTACCTAGTAGGAATTAAGAACAAACCTACTCTATACAATAAAGAAATTACGGCATATTAACTTAGAATAAACCTACACTATACAATAAAGGATTTATGGTATATTACATCCACTAGGCATCGAAGTTCGCCACTAGTGATCATAAAGCGCAATGAAGAAGCAGATTACGGTTGTTGCAAACATGCATTTTGATAGAAATAGCAAACTAAACATCAGTTAACGATAGGGGGTATGAGCAAATTAAACAGCAGTTGAGGATAAAGGCTTTAGAAGGATTGACTTACATTAACAGTTAACACCATCTTTATAATGCCCTTCTCCATGTCAAGGGAAGGATAACTCAAGAATTTCAGCACATAATCTTCTTCATAAGCATTGCATGTACTCTACATTTTGTAGGGAGTAATTATAGATATGATAATACTGGAAGGGATAGAGGATAATGAAGATAAGATGCAGATTGATGCTACATAATCAACTACCAATCCTTGGAAGTACAAGCGTTATAGGACAAAATGTACTGACAAGAGCAATGGGATACACTTCTGCACTCGCATTGTCTGTGTATTCAACTTTTTGGCAAGATTAAATATAGATCTGGTATTTTTTAGTAAATGGTGGGTGAGGAAGATAAGATGCAGAATGCTACACAATGAACCAATTCCTCTTCCCATAATATAAGAGTGTTTTGAACACTGGTGTACTGTACAAAACATTCTTATATTATGGGACGGAGGGAGTAGCTGTTAATCTAAGTATAGTGATAGACGACGTTCAGTCCTTACAAGAGGACCGTAGAGCTAAACCTCTTCAAAAGCATTGGGTTGATTCTAAATTTATGTAAGAGTCCATACGGATCTTCTAATGTCCACCAAATGGACGATAACAAGGCTAACATGTGCAGTGATGCTACATAATCAACCAGCTATGAAAGTAACTATGGTCATACAGGGCAAGAGGTACCAAGAGGTACTCACAAGAGCAATGCAGTGTGCACTATAGTTGCAAGATTCTATGGTCCCTTGAGAATGAATGTTCTTCTGCAAACAGTTTACGTACAACTAAGACGGTAAGGCACATGCAGAAATGTAGTTCAAACTTTGATGTGATATCATAGACAGTACCTTATGCTACAGACGAGACCAATGTGTAACAAGATTATTCCAGTCACTGTCTGATAAATGTAGCACCGGAGACTTTACAGAAATTTCATTTAGAGGCTTGCCGTAGAAGTGCGCTTGCCTTAGGTAGGAACGATACTTCACCAACGATTGCTTGAAAAGCGCAACCAACCCTTGCTCGTCTTGACTATCCAGCTTGGTCCTCGCCTATTTAAAAGAATGAAATCTTGTGTCTTTTGTCAGCAGAAACATATGCAATAGTTACCATGAATAACATTAGTACATTACTTAAACGTAAGTTGCGGAGGAAGACTGGAAATTGTTCTTTGTCTGTGGTATAATCTTTCCGTGAAGGAAAGATGCGCACAAAGTTCCTGACAACAATATAAGCTTCATCTTCTAAACTGGGAAGAAATGGAACAGGGGTCCTATTTGCTGCAATTAGGGCTCTCTCTCGTTCGAAAAGGGATTTGGCAACTGGATTTGGTGTACTCTTGCTAGAATGGGGGTTTTGCATAGGTGGCGCTATGTCAACTGGCATCATCATACTGTTTGCTGCAGTTGGGGTCTGCTGAGTTGGGGCATCAGAGATGACTAGTGTAGTAGCGCTAGAGTCTGCTAGAGTTGGGGCCATGTTTTGTGGGTCAGGTGATATTGCAACTACACCTAATGGGCTATTTGATTTATCAGGTGTCACTACCTTTTCCAAATACTTTGCTCGTGCTCCTCTGTGATCAGTAATCGCCCTCTTCCTTTTGAACGCCTGATACACAAGAACAACATTTGAATGGATAAATATGGTATGATGACAGATGGCATATGTACTGAAAATGGATAGGCAGAGCGTATTAACATACACAATGTGTAAACTAAGCTAATGGCAGTACAACAAAGTAGAAGCAATGCAAAGCATCAGTTGCAAGATATGTGCGACCAATATAACCTTGGAAGGTTAGAGCAAGCACCTTGATGGATGAATAAGATAGGGTATCTTCCTCTGACTCCTCCACTAGGGAGCTACATTGACTTAGGTCTCCCTCTAGCTCAGAATCATTATTAGGATCCTATTCTAAGCATGAATCTGTAGGTGGAGAGCAATAGAGTGTTTGCATTGAATTGCATCCAGACTTGATTTCAGTCCCTTAATGCCAAGTTTGACAGCCATGGCATTGTTCTGCTTTATTCTTTTCATGCGCGCAAGCTCATAATCATGCTGATGTTGTTCAGTATCTGAGATTCATGAAAACATAAGAAGTAGTCAGATTATCTATGGAATGCATAGCGGATTCAACTAGAGGAGTGTCTCCCTATAAATCCCTCCATATGCAAAGTTCACCCCCTAACCGTGCTGACCAGACCACACACAGAAATACAAACCTCTTATGTCTCTATAACAGGCGGACACACATTTCAAAACTAAACTAGGAACATTAGAATCATATCAAATTCGTATTTGAACAAATAAACTGAGGAATTATGAGTGGCATAATGTTTAGCTTCAAGGGTGGAGTGTTGGTAGTGCGACACAAAGCAAGTAGGTAGATTGTATTCCATGTAAAAGACCGTAGTCTATGTAAAAGGTGGAAAATGACACTTTCTTTCTATACAATGCAGTGTTCGTTGCCCACACAGGATGGAAGAGATCACACAGAGAAATACTATTCATTCATGTCTGTGATTCCAGTATTTCGAAACAGGGTGGTCCACGCTAAAAGAATATTGACAACAAATATGACAAGGCAGACATAGATGTAGTGAATCAATCATTAGTTGTGAGCTTACTAGGACAAGTATGCAGAATTGTAACTGCAGTAAGAGACCGTCCAAAATCTGAATCAAGAAGTAGGTCTAGCACTTATTGTTTGCAACTAATCGATGTGAATAATTGGATATCATATTGAATGAGTAAGAAAGACAAGTAAAATTGTCAACAAACCTAGCATGCAGTAGTAATCTGGGTCAATGTCACTATGACCAACAATCCAAAACGACTAGTGTCTGTTCCTAGGGCCGGAATTTTTAACCACTATGAACTTCACAGGTACTAAAGATTACTAAAATACATCTGAACCATTAATTGCAGGTAGCACTCAGTACACAACAAACCCTAATGACAGTCCTGCCTAATGAGTAATGAATAAATTAGAAAATGGGTGATGAGGAGTGGCTGTTGAGTGTTGAGGATGTATCTGAGGATAAATCGGGTTGGCTTAGTGGCTGCTGCACGCCTGAGCCCTGAAAGGACTGGGAAGGTAGGCTCGTCGGCGCGCCCGGGCAACGGTGATGCTGTTGGGCGAGCGGCTCCTGACCTCCTATAAGTCCGGCATCTCCTCCTAGAGTCATGCCGACTGGGGACGACAAGTCGCCAGCGAGGCAGGTGGCTGGGGGCGAGTAGAGATCAGACGTGCAGCAGAACAAAGAGGAATCGGGGCCTGGTCCGACCAAAAATCCTAGGGTGGGTCGCGGCCCACCGTGGGCACCTTATAGATACACACCCGAGCGGCATACGTGCATTTTCAAAACTAAATCAGGAACATTTAGCTGACCAATTAAACGACTCTATTTTAATAATATCAGATTCGTATTTGAACAACTAAGCTTGTTTAGCTTGATGGGTGGAGCAGTGCTATTATGACACGAAGCATGCATGCTGATTGTATAGTAATCATCAAAGGGGGAAACCCTAAGCATTTTTTAGCAAAAGAGGGTTTCCCCTCCGATTTCTATTAAATAAAGCACCATAGAACCAATATGATCAATTAAACCCTAAGCATGATCACTTAAACCCTATTATGACTGTGCATTGCAGATTTAAAGCTACAAACTGTAGAAATGCTATTTAGCATCCATTGTTTGCTTCGAACTAAGAACTAAATTCTAAGAGTTGAAAAGAAAGTATAGTAACCAAGTTATGATCTATTTTCTAGTTGAGATCAAAAAGTTGAGCAGATATGAAGTACCACCTCTCTTGCGGCGCCATGTAGGCATCGGGGGTGTGATGGCTATCAGTGGCGTTGAAGCAGAGGTGCGATGGTAGACGGGTGCATTGGGGGATAAGTTCTCGTTGTAGTGGACGAGAAGATTGTGTGAGCGGCCCCGACAAGGAGGACAACGGTGCCGATGAAGCGAGAGGACGCGATGCAAGGCTCCTGGTCCATCGTCGTGGATGAGAAACGCCCATCTCTAGAAGTGGACGATGCGGTCTTGGTAGGCGCTCCGGCATGGTGGAGGACGGTGGTGATGGATCGGGTGGAGGACGGCGGTGATGGATGGGGTGGCGGACGGAGGAGGCTGGTGTGGGGATGGTGTTCTAGCGCAGACGGTGTATGAATGGGAAAAAGGAGGTAGAGGTACGGGGAACCATGTTTTTGGGACGCGCCAGTCTGAAATATGGGAAAGTTATGAACTTAGCCCCCATTTGAAATTTGGACATCTCGTCGGTTGTGGATAGGATGGTAATCTCGCATCTCCCCAATATTTGCCTAGAGCGATTTCGGGCGAGGAGAGGGTGTTTAGGTGCCCATGGTTGGCGTCCACGGTGTATGAGCAGGGCTGACAGGTAGGGCGGTTGTGTCACGTCTGAGTGAAGTTACAAACCTACCCCTATTGAAAATATTTTCCTACATCGATTTCGGCCGAGTCGAGTTTGTTTTGCCGCCCACCGTGTATGAATGGGGAAATGGAGGGAGAGACAGAGGTCTTTCGGACGAGCTTGAATCAAATGTGTTTTGTGGCCCATGTTTGGCACCCATCGTGTCGGAATGGGCTCAAAGGCGGTCGTGTCACGTCAAATTGAAGTTACTAACCTACCCCTATCTAGATCAGTGGAAATCAGGCCGATGGATTGTCCATGTAAGGGGTAGACAATAATTTCCATCTCCCAAACACTGGCTTCAGGCAGCCACGTGGGAGTGGACATTTTGCTTCTTATTTTGAATTTTGGGACAATAAGCATCCACGTTTATCCTGGCAACTAAATTCGAATCCATTTTGTATTCCTATACGAATATTTATAAATCATTCTATGTGTTTTTATATATCTTCAAAAGCATGACAAAGATGTATTCCACTATCATATATGAATATGATTTACAAATGCCGATACTCGAATTCAGAAGCTAGAATCCAGGTTAAGGTGAATTCAAATATTTGGAACCACTTTATGTCCAACTCAAGTGTCACATGCAGCATAATGTGTACTCCCATTTAGATATGTACACAAGCGATGTATCAAGATTCAAATACCGAGTCAATCAACCAATAATGTACAAAACTAACAAACATATAAACACTTATAGAGTATAGGGATCACTAATATGAACTAACATACATAAGCAGGCCGATGTACTTTTTTTTGCTAGAAGAGCATCCTTTTTCTAGCGAAGCTAGTACAACATCTTTGAACTTTCAAATGCATGCCACTTAAGGACCATGTATACTACTATTATTGATGAATGCACATTCAGCCCGATTGGAATATTTGTAAGTCTGGCACAGCAATCAAAATGAAATGTCTCAGAGTCTTATCAATTAATACAGACTTGTGCTAAAAAAATTACAAACGAAAAACAAAAAACAATTATTACATGATCTTTAAAACAAATGGTTTGATCCATTACATGAACAAACAACACAAATGTTATTCAACAATGGAAAGAACATTTCACCTATCATTTACCAAGTGGGAATTTAATTTCCTTTTTTCCTTCAGGACCTTAAGAATGTTGTCAGTCTCAGCTTGCTTTGTTTTGAAATCCACCAAATATTTAATGGTTGTCTTGAGTACGGCTTCTCATTGTGACGTTTGCTTCCTCAACATGTCAACTTCATCTCTAATTGCAGAAGCAAAATCTCTTTCTACAATAGTTTATCCTCTAGAGCATCAGCAGTTGGCAATTCATATGCACGATTGGGCCGGGGCCGCTGATGTGGGATGATACACGTCCATGGGGACCTCGCTCTTTGATCTTGGGCTAACCTATTTTGCCATTAAAGTTCCGATTGGATTCCGAAAATTTGAAGTTAGCAAAACATCTCAACTGGGAGTTATAATCGGAAACCAGTTAAACAAACAAGGAATTACAGAGTTTCAATTGGATGTTGAAAAGTAGTTATTAACATCATTGTAACAGGTTGCAGCAGCAAAGCAGTTAAACAAACAAGTTTTGCAAAAGGTACCTATTGTGGCATTGGAGTTCCTCTTGGATCCTGAAAAGTTGAGTAGCCAGTAACGTGATTAGAGCAACCGGTTGTAGCAGCAAAGAAGTTAAACGAACAAGTTTTGCAAAAAGAACCTATTGTGGCATTGGAGTTTCTCTTGGATCCTGAAAAGTTGAGTAGTCAATAACTTCATTAGAGCAACAAGTTACAGCAGCAAACCTGTTACACAAACATATTTTTGAAAATGTACCTACTGTGCAATTGGACTTCCAATTGGATCCTAGAAACTTGAAGTTGGTAAGATGATTACAGCAACAAGTTACAGCAGCAAACCAGGTAAACAAGGAAGTTTCTGTAAACATACATGTTGTGCCAACGGAGTTTCAGTTGGATCCTGCAAACTTGAATGTTAGCAATCATAAATAAAGTGTTGCAAGAGCCATAAGAAACTAACATCAAACTAGTAAAACTAACTAGTTTTGGCAACGTATTTAATTACACGTGAACTAGTAAAACTAACAAGTTCTTGGCAATGTATTAAAGTAACAAGTCGGTACCATTTACCAGCAACACACACATCTGTAAATTTCTTTGATGTAAGCAAAATGATTCCAACACACACACACACACACACACACACACACACAGATATATATATATATATATATATATATATATATATAAAAAGTTAAAAAGACGGTGTCCCTCATATAAACCTGATAGTTGTCTATCTATGAACATGCAAACATTACTAGTGCTACGAGTGATAACAGCAAACCATTTAAACAAACAGGGTATCAAAACATAAATTACGTGAATTCTTCCGCACCCTTGAAGTACATACGACCAGTTATCTACGTGGTTAAGTAGTTATTTAAGTTCAGGCAAATAGGCAATTCTTAATAGTAAGTATCAAACACATAGATAGCGCAGTCTATAATAGGATTAATAGGCTATGGCATTATGTAATCAATAGCAAACTAAATTAAACCAAGCAACGTAATTGAACAATTTTGCAACGTAGATTACTGAACTTATGCTAGCTCTTTGTACAGGAAGACTTTAACTTCTTTTTCGCTTACAAGGTTCTACGAAGGAGGCCATGGCATCAATTGCTTGGATACACAGTCCCAATACTTCTTTCTTCCCACACTGCATTCGTAAGTCGAATGGTTAATATGATAAGATGGTGCACCCTTAATTTGTTATATGAGGACGGACTATCAAACTAGTTGTAGCCACACACATCACACTGGCTTTTACTGTATATTTCATGCGATTACATTTGGCATATCGAGGTCTAAGCAATCTACAATAGGATGAAAAGACTAGCATCCTTCACATTATTGGTGAACTCAGTTCATTGAAAGCAATTTAACCATTCTGTGGGTAAATCAAAAGCGCCACTGGAATATTTTTCACTACCCCAATCGTACACGCAAAAAGGGGCGACGCCACCGTAGGGGCTGGTATGGGCAGCCGCCTCGGGTGGCTGGAAAGTGTGCAGCTAGTTTGAGTCATCCAGGTTGGCCCATGCTAGTTTTGTTCGTCCCAACGCACGAGCAGGCAATGTAAGAAATGAAGAAAAACGTATCAATTTGGATGGACCAATAATGTAAGTGCAAGGCAGGCCCTATAGAAGGCTCGCAGCCCAAACGAGCTCCTCCCATATCGATCAACAGCAAGAAAAATCTGAATTTGTTCTCTCCAGCCTCCAGTCCGGTTCGCTCCTAACCTAGCTGCCACTGGATGGACCAACACAACACTTCCTCGCGCCCTCGTTGGATGCTGGTCGTCGGGCTTCAAGCGAATGGAAGGACAAGAAGATGAAGATCCAACCCTGGGTGTAGCCTATGTGGGAGGCAGCGGCGGCAGCACGAGCATTGCATCGAGCTTGCGCAAACGGACAGTCACAGCTTGCAAGAGCAGCATGCTCAATGTGCAGGTACATCACATCCTTGATTATATCTAATTCATCTGTTCAATTTTTGGCCAGTAGTTAAACCTGACGGTGTTGTAAAACTGCTTGTATGTAGGGAATCTATGAGAAAATGAAACCAATTTCTGCTTATTTTATAACTCCCCCAATCAATACTAGATAACTGAACCTGATGTATCTAATCAAGTTTCCAGTGAAAACGTACAGGCTCATGTTGTTCTTGAGCCAGAAGTGTCTAATGAACAGACTGCTAATGAAGGATTTGATGCAGACATTTTACATGCTCCTGGTGATGAACATATAGTGTCTAATGAGGGATCTAATGCAAGCATTTTGCAAGCTCCCATTGAAGGATTTAGTGTCTAATGATGATCTGCTGAACGAAGGCCACTACCCTTTGGAAAAGGCCCAAGAGTTGAATCAGTTGAGAGAGAGATAGAGATTTGCAGGCATTGATGACAAGCAAATTATAGTACATTTTCATGGCTTGAGGAAACGTCGAGGCCATCTGCCAGAAAGTCCCTGTATCATGACAACGTAGCATAAATACTTTTCTAATCTGTTTTTTGAAACTATTGGCATACTTGTGCAAGATAGATATATTGATATGCAGTTTGTGCACTGGTTATAGGTGCAATTACACTTCGATATTTTCAGCCAGAGAACGAATAATTCAAGCAGGTACACACCATGTTAGTAGTCCATGTACACCATGTTGCATTCTGTATTTTTTTGGTGCTTACATCATATAGTGTTTTATAATCTGGAACTACTTTGGATCATTAGCTGGTTTTCAAAGTGCATGTAGTTTCACATTTCTCAAGTTATGTTGATTTCCGGAGTGCAAGTGCCTTCGTATTTTTTAAGTTAAACTTTTGCCCCTGGTAACTTGAATTCGTGGATCCACCACTGCACACAAATAATACATGCAGGCCAGTACGAATTAAATGAAATGTAGGGACATACGCTAGCTCATTGTACAGGCTCGCTGCAGCTCTGCTTGTGCTTGGGATGTTACATGTACAAGTCCATGTTACCACTTGCTTGGATGTGCAGGCCTTGTGCTCCTTGCATCCCCCTATGCATTTTTGACACAGCAAATGGTTGATGAAATAAGAGGAATCGACTTTGCTGTTGTACCAGAGGACATGTACTTACAAGGTTATACGTGTGTGCAAGATGTGTACCAGATCCCGTAGCGCCGTCATGGTTCGCCAAAAAAGGTTTTCTTGTTTCAAATGATATCTCCAGAAGAAATAAGATTTAAAGTCAGAGTTTCAAAGGCGTGTAAGCTAAGAGAGTAGTGAAAGTATATCCAAACATCATCAGAACAGTGCACAAGGGAGTGATATGTCGATACCTAGTTCGGGTCGGCGTTGGGCATGCTCGCCTAGTGCGGGTCACTTCAGAGCCGTTGAGGGTAATGCGCTAGCTTTGGCTGGCTGTGCACGGATGCAGACCTTGAGTGGCAGCGGAGTGCTATGATGCAGACCTTGAGTGGCAGCGGAGTGCTACGATGCGGTGGATGAGACCGTTAGTGATGCCCCAACGGCCTCGGGGGGCGGAGGTGCGACGATGTGCTCGGTGAAGTAGCCCCGGTGAGGTGGGAGATGCCGTCGGTGAAGTGCACCTGATGTGGTGGAAGTCGGTGTCTGTGAGGCACGTCGGTTGCAGCAGCCGATGTTGTTGGTGGACCACATGGTGCCGTGGACGAGGGCATAGATGAGGTAGCTCCGGTGCAGCGGTGGTGAAGCGTGACCGTCGTCTTCGTCATCATCATCCGGCACAGAGGTGGGGAAAGAGACGAGATGAGGGGCGATTCGAACTTTGCTTGGGTTGGCGTCGAATTAGGGATTTGAGCTCTCTAGTCGTGGAAGGGGACAGTGGAGAAGGGAGATTTCGCAGGGCTGGAATTGGGGTCGCCAGATATTTCAATCCAAAACATGAAAGCGCGAACTTATTTTGTCGTCGTTCTTTGGGGGGGCTGGGGGAGGGAGGGAGGGGGTGGCTGGGGGCTAGCGTCCGTATGACACATGCGACCACCACGGCACGACCCTGGTCTGCCTGGGGCGCCTACATTTGAGAATGCAAATGAATCTTCTTTCATTTGCAAACGTATCTATATGTATTACCATGCCTGTGCTTTCCTTGCAAATAATTAGCCATTCGAAATGAGATACTATAAAGTAATTAATGAGGAGTTATTGAATTAGAGTGTGTGTCACATAGCGATCCCCAATTCTAACCTGGAATTCGCATTTCACGGTATCCATGCTACTTTTTTAATACAAATTCATATGTGTATGATGAAAACCATGGTAGTGAGAAAACTTTGAGTGGATTCAAACATATGACCTACAAAATAACACAAAAATCGAGTCAATGTCAACTTTTCCAACCTAGTATGGCATGAATTCGAAATAATTACGGAAGCCATATGTATGGTCCTGAATTTAAACATCGATATTAAGTCTCGTACTATCTACATTCAAATGTTGTTTTTAGCCCCCCCCCCTCGGCACACACGCCACATACTTCCTGTATCGATCAATCTTCCTCTCCTAACCACCTTAGGAAGCTATCGGTTTCTGACACACGTTCATTCTTTCTCTTCATGTTTTCGATATCTAACTCTCTCAACTACACAACCCCCTTTTTCCACTCTATTACCAAATGTATCTACCTCACACACCAGCCATTGCAATCCATGTCGAGCTCTCTCTCTCTCTCTCTCCTTCCCACCCTCTCTCGCTAGATACATGCATTGTTTATCTAGACCCCCCTCTCGTGCAGACACATGCACATTGTCTAGGTCACTCTCTCAGGATTGTCTCACTCTTTCTTCTGCACGACGGGACACACTCGCTCAATCTCGCTCTCTTTATCTAAGTCTCGATTAACCTCACTTTCTTTCACACACAAATGATATATCTCCCTGTCCGTACCTCAATCAACAAACTCTATACTTTCTCACGCAGATTGTCTATCTAGCTCAGGCCATCCAAGCCGCCCCTACTCTTTCGACCTCATGGTAGGCTACACTCCTCTCTCTCTCTCTCTCTCTCTCTCTCTCTCTCTGTATGTCTCGATTGAATTGGCTCTTTCTCGGACACAAACGATATATCTCCATGTTTGAGCCCAGTTCGACATATTCATATTGTATACTCTTGATGTCTACTACGCAACTTTATTCTTGTAGACACGTGTTGGGCCTCCAAGCGAAGAGTTTTGTAGGACAGTAGCAATTTTCCCTCAAGTGGATGTCCTAAGGTTTATCAATCCGTAGGAGGCATAGGATGAAGATGGTCTCTCTCAAACAACCCTGCAACCAAATAATAAAAAGTCTCTTGTGTCCCCAACACACCCAATACAATGGCAAATTGTATACGTGCACCAGTTCGGCTAAGAGATGGTGATACAAGTGTAAAATGGATAGTGGATATTGATTTTTGTAATAAGAACAAATAAAAACAACAAGGTAGCAATTTATAAATCGTAGCACAAACGGTATTGCAATGCTTGAAAACAAGGCCTAGGGTCCATACTTCCGCTAGTGCAATCTCTCAAAAATGCTAATATAATTGGATCACATAACCATCCCTCAACGTGCAACGAACAATCACTCCAAAGTTCTTATCTAGCGGAGAACAAAAGAAGAAATTGTTTGTAGGGTACGAAACCACCTCAAAGTTATTATTTCCGATCAATCTATCCTAGAGTTCGTACTAAAATAACAGCAAGCTATTCTTTCCGATTGATCTAATCAAGAGTTCGTACTAAAATAACACCATATGATACATATCAACCAACTCTAATGTCACCTAGATACCCCAATGTCACCTCGAGTACCCATGAGTTAATTATACGATATGCATCAAACAATTTTAGATTCATAATACTCAATCCAACACAAAGAACCTCAAAGAGTGCCCCAAGCTTTCTGCCAGAGAAACAAAGACAAGAACATGCATCAACCCCTATGCATAGATTACGCCAATGTCACCTCGGGAATCTGTGAGTTGAGTGCCAAAACATATATCAAGTGGACCAATATGATACCCCATTGGCACCACAGGTATTCATAGCAAGACATACATCAAGTGCTCTCAAATACATAAAAGTATTCAATCCGATAAAATGAAATCTCAAAGGGAAAACTCAATTCACAACAAGATAGAGAGGGGAAAACACCATATGATCCAACTATATTAACAAAGCCCACGATACATCAAGATCGTGACATCTCAAGAAAATGAGAGAGAGAGAGAGATTAAACACATAGCTACTGGTACAAACCCTCAGCCCCGATGGTGGACTACTCCCTCCTCATCGTGGTGGACGCTAGGATGATGAAGATGGCCACCGGTGATGATTTCCCCCTCCGGCGGAGTGGCGAAATGGGGTCTAGATTGCTTTCTCGTGGCTACAGAGCCTTGCGGTGGCGGAACTTCTGATCTAGCGTTACCCCGAGGGTTTTTGGAATATTTGACGATTTATAGGGCGAAGAGGGGGTGTGGGAGGCCACCGAGGTGGGCACAACCCACCTGGGCACTCCTGGGGGCCCAGGCGCGCCCTGGTGGGTTGTGCCCCCTTGGGGTACCCCCCAGGTGGTGCTCTGGCCCATTGGATGTCTTCTGGTCCATAAAAATCCACAAAAAGTTTTGCGGTGTTTGAACTCTGTTTGGTATTGATTTCCTGTGATGTAAAAAACAAGCAAAAAACAGCAACTGGCACTGGGGACTGGGTCAATAGGTTAGTCCCAAAAAATGATATGAAGTTGCTATAAAATGATTGTAAAACATCCAAGAATGATAATATAACAGCTTGAATACTTCATAAATTATAGATACATTGGAGATGTATCAGCATACCCAAGCTTAATTCCTACTCGCCCTCGAGTAGGTAAATGATAAAAGAAATAATTTATGAAGTGTGAATACTAGCAAAGTGCACAAGTATGATCAATAACAATTTCAATCAATTTCCTAGCATCATAACAATAATTCTTTCCTATAAAACTTCTCATGTTAAACTAGCAACCAATTCACATGTTAAGGTTGAAATAATGAATTCTCTTGAAACTCAACAACATATGTTCTCAGTCACCAAGCAATTGTAATTCAACTTATTCAATAGAGTTTAAGTAAGAGCTCCACATACTCAACCATCATAAAGTCTTCTATGATTGCTAACACTCACCGCATACACATGAGCAAAACGTTTCAACTGGACACATAGAAAGATAGGGGCTTATAATTTCGCCTCCCAACGTATTCACCTCAAGGGTGATGTCAACAATAATAACTCATGCTACCCATATCCAACTGGATATTTGTGCCTAGATCTTTCCTCACCACATGATGCTTGCCAAAAGAGAAAAATACAAAGGAATAGAGAGAAAAACTTTGACTCTTGCATGAAAGTTAATAGATAAAAGTAAAAGGTAGGCCCTTCATAGAGCAAAGCAAAGGTTGCCATGCGCTTTTTGTTTGTATGCTCAATCGCTTAGTGCAAAAGAACGTCACGTTATATTGCCCCTTATGATAGCAACCTTTATTATGCAGTCTGTCTCTTTTATTTTTGCCATCACAAGTTCGTACAACGCTTATTTTTTTCTTAGACTAAATGATCTAACAATTTTAGAAGCAATTTTTATTGCCTTATTGCATCGATGACAACTTACTTGAAGGATCTTGCTCAATCCTTAGGTAGGTATGGTGGACTCTTGAAAATAAGATTTGTGTTTAAGGGTTTTTGGATGCACAAGTAGTATCTCTACTTGGTGCGGAAGTTTTGGCTAGCAAAGATGGGGGCAAGCACCACATGTCGAAGGATCTATGACAATATAACTTCTATGTGAATATGAACAAACATAAACCATTACGTTGTCTTACTTGTCCAACATCAACAATTTTGGCATATAATATTCTGATGGGGGCTCACAATCAAAAAAGATTTCCAATATAGTGTATTTTCATGTGAAAGTTCTCTTCCTTATAGTAATCATCCAGGAATTGCTTGTATGACCAATATTGTGATTGTCAAGCTTCAAAAGATTTCACTTTCTAAACCCAATGTGAAGCTACCACTAGGCATGATATGAACATATAATTTCAACTTCATGATATTCAATTCATTCAACAATTTACTCATAGGATATAAGTGAAGCACGAAAGTAAATGACAAGCTACTACAAAAAGATATAAGTGAAGATCAAGCGAGTAGTTAAGTAAATAAGTAGCTAACTGTGGACTCTCTTTTATTTAGAAACTTTTAGATCTAAGTAACTTATTAAAACATCAATCAAAACAAGACATTCTAAGAATAGCACACATCATGTGAAGAAGCAAAAACTTAGGCTCAACCGATACTAACTGATAATTGTTGATGAAGAAAGGTGGGATGCCTACCGGGGCATACCAAAGCTTAGATGCTTGATACTTCTTGAAATATTATCTCAGGATGCCTTTGACATCCCCAAGCTTGAGCTTTTCTGTCTCCTTAATTCCTTTTATACCATGGTTTGCCTAAATCTTCATCCACACAAAACACAACAAGAACTCGTGAGATAAGTTATATAAACCAATGCAAAAACCTTATCATTCTCTACTATATAAAATCACAAAAATTATTATTCAACATTGCATACAAAATGCCTCTACATATTTAATACTCCTATCCTCAAATAGAATCATTAAACAAGCAAACATATGCAAACGATGCAAACATAACAGCAATCTGCCAAAACAATACATTCTGTAAAGAATGCAAGAGTATCAATACTTCTTTAACTCCAAAAATTATGAAAATTTATCACACTGTAGAAAATTCATCAGAGATTATTCTGCAAATAGTATCAACATTTTATCACATTCTGACTTTTCTCAGGAATTTTTGCAACATTGATAAACTTTCTGTTCTGAAATAGCAACTCATATACTTGCAAAACAAGCATGGCAAAGGCTATACTTGACACTTTTATTGAAAAGAAAGATGCAAAACATTATTCTAAATAACAACAAGCACATCCTAACAAAATAACATGACACTCCAAGTAAAACTCATATAATGTGACGAATGAAAACATAGCTCCAAGTGAGGTTACCGATAATGTTGAAGACGAAAGAGGGGATGCCTTCCGGGGCATTCCCAAGCTTAGTTCCTTGGATCTGATACGTCTCCATCGTATCTATAATTTTTTATTGTTCCATGCCAATATTCTACAAATCTTACATACTTTTGGCAACTTTTTATACTATTTTTGGGACTAACATATTGATACAGTGCCAGTGCCAGTTCCTGTTTGTTGCATGTTTTTTGTTTCGCAGAAAATCCATATCAAACGGAGTCCAAACGGGATAAAAACTGATGGAGATTTTTCATGCAATAAATGTGAATTTTGGGAAGTGGAATCAACACGAGACAATGCTCGAGGGGCCCACGAGGTAGGGGGTCATGCCCCAGGGGGTGGGTGCGCCCTTGACCCTCGTGGATACCCCGTAAGGCGGTTGTTGTCCTTCTTTCACCGCAAGAAAGCTAATATTAGGAAACAAATCATGTTCAAAGTTTCAATCCAATCGGAGTTATAGATCTCCGGGAATATAAGAAACGGTGAAAGGGCAGAATCAAAAACACAGAAACAGAGAGAGACAGAGAGACAGATCCAATCTCGAAGGGGCTCTCGCCCCTCCCACGCCATGGAGACCATGGACCAGAGGGGAAACCCTTCTCCCACCTAGGGAGAAGTTCAAGGAAGAAGAAGGAGGAGGGGGGCTCTCTCTCCTGGTGGCGCTGGAACGCCACCGGGGCCATCATCATCACCGTGATCTACACCAACACCTCCGTCATCTTCACCAACATCTCCATCACCTTAACCCATCTATCTACAGTGGCCCACTCTCCCGCAACCCGTTGTACCCTCTACTTGAACATGGTGCTCTATGCTTCATATTATTATCCAATGATGTGTTGCCATCCTATGATGTCTGGGTAGATTTTCGTTGTCCTATCGGTAATTGGTGAATTGCTATGATTGGTTTAATTTCCTTGTGGTTATGTTGTTGTCCTTTGGTGCCCATCATATGAGCGCGCGCGTGGATCAAACCATAGGGTTAGTTGTATGTTGATAGGACTATGTATTGGAGGGAAAGAGTGGAAGAAGCTTCAACCTATCATAGAAATTGATGCATACGGGATTGAAGGGGGACCAATATATCTTAATGCTACGGTTGTGTTTTACCTTAATGAACATTAGTAGTTGCGAATGCTTGCTAATAGTTCCAATCATAAGTGCATAGAATTCCAAGTCAGGGATGACATGCTAGCAGTGGCCTCTCGATCATAAAACTTGCTATCGGTCTAGTAAAGTAGTCAATTGCTTAGGGACAATTTCGCAACTCCTAGCACCACTTTTCCACACTCGCTATACTAACTTTATTGCGTCTATATATAAACAGCCCCTAGTTTATATTTACGTGCTCTTTATATTCTTGCAAACCTATCCAACAACACCTACAAAGTACTTCTAGTTTCATACTTGTTCTAGTAAAGCGAACGTTAAGCGTACGTAGAGTTGTATCGGTGGTCGATAGAACTTGAGGGAATATTTGTTCTACCTTTAGCTCCTCATTGGGTTCGACGCTCTTACTTATCGGAAGAGGCTACAATTGATCCCCTATACTTGTGGGTTATCAGGATCTTCCTTGAATATTACCTTGGGGGTGCCTTGGGCATCCCCAAGCTTAGGGTTTTGTCACTCTTTACTCTCCTCATATCGATATCTCACCCAAACCTTGAAAACTCCAATCACACAAAACTTAATGGAACTTCGTGAGATAGGTTAGTATGATAAAGAGCAAACCATTTCACTTTGGTACTCTCAAAGACAAGATTCATAATTGTTTCCACAGAATGCCTACTGTAGCCTATCAATTCCACAATTTATATTGAGCAATATAAGCCTTAGAAACTAGGAAATAGGCAAACTATGCATTGAATACAGAATCTGTCAAAAATAGAACAGTCCATAGAAATCTGTACTCCAACCATACTTATGCTACTCCAAATATTCTGAAAAACTAGGACAACGTAGGAAATTTGTATGTCTATCACCTACAAAAATACAGATCAAAATCACGTTCCGGTGAATTTTCAAAATTCCTGGACTGAGCACAAAAGTTTTTGTTTTTTGTGATTCAAGTCAACTATCATCCACACTATCCCAAAAGCTTTACTTGGCACTTTATTGAAACAAAAGCAATAAAACATGATTACTACAATAGCATAATCTTGTGAACACACAAAAACAGTACGTAAAAGTGTTGGGTTGTCTCCCAACAAGCGCTTTTATTTAATGCCTTTTAGCTAGGCATGATGATTTTAATGATGCTCGCATAAAAGATAAAAATTGAAACATAAAGAGAGCATCATGAAGCATATGATTAGCACATTTAAGTCTAACCCACTTCATATGCATAGGGATTTTGTGATAAAACAACTTATGGGAACAAGAATCAAGTAGCATAGGAAGGCAAAACAAGTGCAACTTCAAAACTTTCAACATAAAGAGAGCAAACTTGATATTATTGCAATTCCTACAAGCATATGTTCCTCCCTCATAATAATTTTCAATAGCATCATGAATGAATTCAACAATATAACTATCACAGAAAGCATTCTTTTCATGATCCACAAGCATAGAAATTTTCTAACTCTCCACATAAGCAAATTTATTCTCAAGAATAGTAATGGGACCAAACTCAAGAAAATAACTATCATGTGAGGCATAATCCAATTGAAAATCAAAATCACGATGAAAAGTTTCATGGTTATCATTATTCTTTATAGCATACATGTCATCACCATAATCATCACAAATAGCAACTTTATTCTCATAATCAATTGAAACCTCTTCCAAAATGGTGGATTCATCACTAAATAAAGCCACGACCTCTCCAAATCCACTTTCATCATTATAATCATCATAAATAGGAGGCATGAAATCATTATAACAAATTTACACATCAAATCTTGGGGGACTAAACATATTCAACAAACATAGCATCCCCAAGCTTATGGCTTTGCATATCATTAGCATCATGGATATTCAAAGAATTCATACTAACAACATTGCAATCATGCTCATCATTTATACCAAACATTCTATTGAATTTTTCTTCTATCAATTGAGTGCAATTTTCCTTTCCATCATTTTCAAGAAAGACATGATAAAGATGAACAATATGATGGAACCTCAATTCCATCTTTTTTTTTAGTTTTCATTTATAAACCAAACTAGTGATAAAACAAGAAACTAAAAGATTCAATTGCAAGATCTAAAGATATACCTTCAAGCACTCACCTCCCCGGCAATGGCGCCAGAAAAGAGCTTGATGTCTACTATGCAACTCTATTCTTGTAGACACGTGTTGCGCCTCCAAGCGCAGAGTTTTGTATGACACTAGCAATTTTCCCTCAAGTGGATGACCTAAGGTTTATCAATCTTTGGGAGGGATAGGATGAAGATGGTCTCTCTCAAACAACCTTGCAACAAAATAATAAAAAGTATCTTGTGTCCCCAACACACCCAATACAATGGAAAACTGTATAGGTGCACTAGTTCGGCGAAGATATGGTGATACAAGTGTAATATGGATAGTAGATATTGATTTTTGTAATAAGAACAAATAAAAACAGCAAGGTAGCTATTAATAAAATGGAGCACAAACGGTATTGCAAAGCTTGAAAACAAGGCCTAGGGTCCGTACTTTTGCTAGTGCAATCTCTCAACAATGCTAATATAATTGGATCACATAATCATACCTGAATGTGAATGAAGAATCACATCAAAGTTATTATCTAGCGGAGATCATAAGAAGAAATTGTTCGTAGGGTACAGAACCACCTCAAAGCTATTCTTTCCGATCAATCTATCCTAGAGTTTGTACTAAAATAACAACAAGCTATTCTTTCTGATCGATCTAATCAAGAGTTCGTACTAAAATAACACCATACATTGGTACGCGTCGGTGCTATACAAACGGTTTTTAACCCTTTTCCGCGACGGCATTTGGAACCGTCGCCAAGTGAGTGTGGGAGATAGGGGGGTCCTTCCCACACGACCCAGAAACTGTCGGGGGTATGCCCTCCTCGCACACACTCGCTCGGCAAAATGAGGTGGTGTGCGATGGGCGAGCGAGCAAATACGGTTATACGTATTGTAGTCCTAAAAAATACAATTATACAGGTGAAATCGTTTCCGGTCATAAGTACATCCCACATAGTCAGTCCCCGCTAAACGTTTCTGTTCGTGTATACATCCCACACAGTCGCTTCAAGGAAAACGTTTCCATTCGCAGGTACATCACACACAATTTCCCTGTTAAATCGTTTGTGATAGCGTTGACATCACACACAATATTAACAATTTTATCCTTTGCGTTATTGAATGCATGACACACAATTTTTATGTGGTAAACGTTTGCGGAAGGGGACCTAACGCAAATAGTTTAGAAGAGAATGTCGTGTGAGATTGTTCATCGATCCAACACGTTTATTCCTAGAAACTGTGTGTGTTGCCTTAGGTAATTGCCCACGGCATTTTCTCAATAACCGTTTGCAATAGCAAAAACCAATTAGCAGGCTAATTCGCCATTAGCAGGCTAATTGCCCTATTATTAATAATCCATTTATTAATCTAATTGACATTCATATTAAACACATAATATATTTCATTCCCATATTAAGGAAGCAGGATTTCATAATTGAAATACATTAGATTACAACATGATATAGCTTCAGCACTCAGCTACCCCATTACACAACTGCACCAGCACCAAGTTTCACATGCAACATCTAGAACCTTTCAAAATTAGCATCGTAGACGGTACATAGACAGATGCATCTCATCGGGAAAACTGATGAAGCAGAAGGCCAATATTGAGCCTTCATTGATGTTGAAGGTCTTTGCAATTTTAGGCCAGTGCGTGTGGATGATTGATCGTCCATCCTTCATCCTCTTCAGGAACACTTCAATATTGAACCATCGGTGTTGTATGAATACCTTCCTTGCCTCCTGACCATATAGGTGGTTTGAGAGGTTAAAATCAGTGAACTATTTTGGAAAGGCCTGAAAACAAGGATGTGCATAAATATCTTCTCTATATTGGAAATGGGGCAAATAATAAAAAAGAACTTGTTGGTTTTTGTCGCTAATTTCTTTATCCTAACAATCTTTCTGAGTTTCTTGACTTGACTGATATTCATGGACAACTCATTTCCCCATTTGCAAAAAGGGTCGAACAATGGGTCAAAACCTCTGACAGTAGGACCTACATGTGCAAGACCAAATTGTTTAAAACCTAAGTATTATAATGGTTCCTGCAATTGCACAGTGATGTGCTATTAGACAAAGGACCATGCATGTGCAAACCTCGATTGTAAACCTCAGTGCTTCCCATTGCTTCCCTGCAACACATATAAGGTAGTTAGCGATTAGGTTAAGTGAGGGTTCGCATGCTATTAGTAAAATATGTTGATGAAAAATAAGCATGTTGCAGATTCATCAGATTAACCCAAGCCACATTGAAAATCCATTTATCCAAACCAAGCATCATTAGGAACTAGGAAATATAGCAATTGTATATGTTTCCCATGTATTAAGTGCAGCCAAATTCAATTATTCCTCACATGCACAACAATAGAAAATTCTACCCATGACAATTGGACATTGCATTGCATAATTGAACCAAGCAGTTAACTAAACACCACAACAAATGAACCAAAGATTAACTGAGCACCACATTGCACAATATAACATACTCCTAATAGAAGATCAGACAGTTAACCAAACCAAGCATGCTTAACAACTTGGAAATATAGCAATTGTATTTGTTTCTCATGTATTTAGTACAGCCAAATTCGATTTATTTCTCACATGGTATACAATAACAGAATGCACCCACAACAATTGAACATCGCATTGCAGAATGGAACCAAACAGTAACTAAACACCACAACAAAAGAACCAAATCTTAACTAAGCACCACATTGCACAATGTATAACATACTAGAAGATCAAATAGTTAACCAAACCAAGCATGCTTGACAACTCGGAAATATAGCAATTGGATTTGTTTCTCATGTATTTTGTAAAGAAAATTCAATTTATTTCTCACATGGAAGACAATACAAAATTGAACACTGAAGAATTGAACATCATATTTGCAGAATTGAACCAAACAGTTAACAGTGCAGAACAACTAATTAACCAAACAGTTAATAAGTGAGAACCACATTGCACGACATATAGAACATATACACTAGAGCAACAGATTGCATGGTAAAAGTAGATAGCACAATTCACTAGAATTTGTTAAGGAAAGGCAGGAGCAGTGCACGCAATGGGTAAACCGAGCATGCTTAACCGGCGTAGCTAGCAAATGGCAAGGTGCTCCTCCAAGATCTGGGGGTCGGCATGAATGGCAGCCATCCCGACCTCATCCGCGCTTGCGGCCGCGATTTGCTTCTCCGCTGCCAAATGCTCCTTGAGATCCAGGCTATACTGCGTGCACCATGGCCTAGGGCGGCGCTTATTTCATGGAGGGGTCGGTGATTTGGGTGGAAGGTGTCGCGCTCGCGCCGGTGGTCGGGGCATGTGGGATGTGGAAGGAGGAGGAGGATGGGGGTCGGGTGTGGATTACCTGCCTGGATATGCGAGGCCGAGCAGTGTGAAGGAGGGTCGCCGGCGAGGGGGGCGGCGCTTCAAGCAAGGAGTGAAGGTTTAAAATTGGAAAGGAAGGCAGAAACATGGGAAATGTGGCTTTTGGTAAGGGGGAGGGCGGGGAGGTAGATATTTCCTCGGAAGCCGAAAATTTGGAATCGCTTCAGCGAAAACACTGGCACGCAAAGTGTCATCAGACATGGTCCCTTATTCAGAACTGTGTACGATATGTGAACGTCACAAACGATTCAGATACCTTAACCCGTGTGTCATGAGTTTGAACGTCAAAATTTTTGATTTCAATTTCCCTAGTTACAGTGCTCATGCACGTCATTGCATAATTTGGGTACACAAAGGAGACTACAGCACACCCACACTTCTTAATCGAGCAAGTTCAGCAATTAAATAGAGCTAGCTAGCTGGCCTAAAGATTACTCTAACAAATTAAAGACCGACGCTCTTAATTAAACAAAACAAACAATACTACTACTGCTGGTGCTCGTTGATCTCTGCCGCCTCCACCATGTCCAGCTCGCGCCCGATGTTCTCCTGGGGAAGGAGCTCCATCGCATCCATTGCACCATATTTGGCAAGAATCTCACCATCCGCGTCCGCCATCTTTTTGGAAAAGGCCGCCATGAGCTGGGCATGGGCGGCCCTGATTTGGGCTTGGACGGGCTCCATCGTTGCAAGGTATGCGGCAGAGGAATGGAGGGCTGCTTGAACGCTCTCGGCGATTGCCAACTCTTCGGTCGTGGGTTGTCGACCGTTGTCGGAGAAGCTTCGTTTGATTTGTGTGGTGACCGCCATGAGCAAGGCATGGGCGGCCTCGACATGGTCGTGGGAGGCCTCCATTAGGGCTAAGGCTGCCACTGCGGAATGGACAGCTGTTGTGCCGCTCTCGCCAGTTGATATCCCCGAGGCAGATGTTGCTGCCGCCGCCTAAGAAGCAACAACGGCCGTTTGGGCTGCCTTGGTCGCCCGGTTGTAGATTGCGGTTGCCCTCACAAAGCTTGTTAGCACGCGCCTGGAGGCTGCGGCCACGCTCTCACCGGAGTGGACCGCCAAAGTTGCCCTCGGGACGCGGGTCAACGTCCCCATCTTTCACCGGCGATGATTGAACAGTGAAATGATAGATGTGGAGCGAGCTAGTGTGCTTGACACGGCGGCTGTGGACTGTAGCTGACACATCTTCTCGCGTAAGCCATAGGCGTACTATACACCGATGGTGCTCCAGGATATTTTGTACTTCATCTCACACGGTTGGTGATAATAAACTGTGTGGGATCTACTTGATTTTCCATCTTGATTTGAATTACATAATGGGGTCACAGTTGCAAAGGATGGTGTTTGAATTGCTATAATTTCTATCTGTAGTGAACATGCAACTATTGGTGTGTTGTCAAACAATTTGGATTATTAAGGGTTCGTTTGGACATTTTATAAGGTAACTTGGTTTTCTAGGCATTTCAGGTGCACAATTCAAAATTAAACCACATGCACATGCTCCGGTGCACCAAAATGGGTTGTAAAATGATATATGTGTCCATGGGTTGATGCTTACGTCCCATTCAACAAATGGGATGAATTTCAAACATCACAGCACCATGGCTCTCCGGCAAACATTGAGGTGCTTGCATTTGTAATTCTAGTAATTACAAAACTCGTTTGAAATTCATGAACCTTGGCATGCTATCATGGAACGGCATCAAGATACTGGGGTAAAAAAGTATTGTCCCATTTGAGCCCGGTTATGGTATAAGCTTCTCACAAAACAGAGGTTCTCTCACAACAAGCATGATGGTTTCGGTAGGGAATGTGCCACCTTGGGGGACGAAACAATATTTGTTGCATCTTCCTACTTTCAAAAATTTTCTCGTGTCAACATAGAACAACAGGAGTGTTGTGCAATCTTTTCGGATATTTCGGGGTTCGCATGGACATTTTTATACATTAACTGAGTTTTCTATGCATTCATGTCCATATTCAAATTTGCACTACATGCACATGCTCAAGTGCATATAAACGGGTTGAAAAATCAAATGTGTGTCCTTGGTTGCAACCTTAGGTCCCATGCAAGAAATGGGAATGAATGTCAAACACCTTTGCCACCGTCGCTCGGCCGCTAACATTGAGATACATGGTTTTAAAATTCTAGTAAATCAAAACCTCGTCTGAAATTCATGAAACTTGACATGCTATCATGGAACGGCAGCAACATGCAGTGGTAAAAATATTGCCCCATTTGGGGCAGGTTGGGGTATAAGCTTCTCACAAACCAGAGCTTCTCGTAACTCATGGTTACGGTAGGGAACATTTCACCTTTTTGGATGAAATGATATCCGTTGCCTCTTCTTGATTTCAATTTTTGCTCTAGTGTCAACATAGAACAACAGGAGTATTGTGTTAAATTTTGGAATTTTTCGGGGTTCGATTGGACATTTTTATGCATTAATTGACCTTTCAATGCATTTATGTGCATAATTCAAATTTGAACTACATGCACATGCTCTAATGCATATAAATTGGTTGAAAATTTAAATCTATCTCATGGGTTGCATGCTTAGCTCCCATGCAAGAAATGGGAATGAATGTCAAACACCCTGCCACCATCATTCAGCCACAAACATTGAGATGCCTGATTTTTAAGTTCTAGTAAATCCAAAGCTCGTATGTAATTCATGAAACATGGCCTACTATCATGGAGTGGCATCAACGTGCCGTCGTTAATTTTTTGTCCCATTTGGGGCAGGTTTGGGTATAAGCTTCTCACAAACCAGAGCTTCTCACAACAAGCCTGATGGTTTCAGTAGGGAACGTTTCACCTTTCAGGACGAAACGATAGCCGTTGCCTCTTCTTGATTTCAATTTTTTCTCTAGTGTCAACATAGAACAACATGAGTGTTGTGTTAAATTTTGGAATTTTTGGGGTTCGTTGCGCATTCTTATGCATTAATTGAGTTTTCAATGCATTTATGTGCATAATTCAAATTTGAACTACATGCACATGCTCTAATGCATATAAATTGGTTGAAAATTCAAATATGTATCCTTGGTTGCATGCTTCGTCCCATGCAAGAAATAGGAATGAATGTCAAACACCCTGCCATCGTCACTCGGCCGCAAACATTGAGATACCTAGTTTTTAAATTCTAGTAAATCCAAAACTCGTTTGAAATTCATGAAACCTGGCATGCTATCATGGGATGGCACCCGACATGCCGTGGTAATTTTTTTGTCCCAGTTGGGCAGGTTTGGGTATAAGCTTCTCACAAACTAGAGCTCTTCACAACAAGCCTGATGGTTTCGGTACGGAAAGTTTAACCATTCTGGACAAAACGATAGTCATTGCCTCTTCTTGATTTCAATTTTTTTTCTAGTGTGAACATATGAATGTTGTGTTAAATTTTAGAATTTTTCGGGGTTCGTTAGCACATTATTTCTTATGCATTAATTGAGTTTTCAATGCATTTATGTGCATAATTCAAATTTGAACTACATGCACATGCTCTAATGCATATAAATTTGTTGAAAATTTAAATATGTGTCCTTGGTTGCAGGCTTAGGTCCCATGCAAGAAATGGGAATGAATGTCAAACACCCTGCCACCATCACTTGGCCGCAAACATTGAGATACCGTGTTTTTAAATTCTAGTAAATCCAAAACTCATCTAAAATTCATGAAACCTGGCATGCTATCATGGAATGGCACCCGACATGCCGTGGTAAATTTTTTGTCCCATCTGGGACATGTTTGGGCATAAGCTTCTCACAAACCAAAGCTTCTCACAACAAGCTTGATGGTTTCGGTAGGGAATGTGCCACCTTTGGGGACAAAACGATACCCGCTGCCTGTTATTGCTTTCAAAAAAATTCAAGTGTTTACATAGAACAATAGGAGTGTTGTGTTAAATTATGAAATTTTTCGGTGTTCGTTTGGACATTTTTATATATTAACTGGGTTTTCTAGGCATTTTATGTGCATAATTCAAATTTGAACTACATACACATGCTCCAGTGCATATAAATTGGTTGAAAACTCAACTATGAGTCCTTGGGTGCATGCTTAGGTCCCATGCAAGAAACGGGAATGAATTTCAAACACCAAGGCACTATTGACTGCCGGCAAAACGTTGAGATACTTTGTTTTTATATTCTAGTAAATCCAAAACTCGTCTGAAATTCATGAAACTTGGCATGCTGTCATGGAATGGCACCCGACATGCTGTGGTAATTTTCGTGTCCATTTTGAGAGAAGGTGCACTCAAATAACAGTCAACAAAGGAATTTTGAAACAACTAGCTGCTACTCTAACATCGCAAATGTTTTAGACAGAACACCCGTATGTACACTGACAGCTTCCCCAGTAAGCCAAAGCAAAATGTGCCGAGTAGGATTTGTGCAGCTCTTCATCGCAAACGTTTTAGATAGAACACTTGTATATGGTCTTCTGCACTAAGCCAAGGGAAAATTCGCTGTGTAGGATTTGTGCATCTCTTCAACGCAAACGGTTCAGATTGAATAAGGTATGCAAATCGAGACTTCGGCGCTAAGCCAAGACAAAATTTGGCAAGCATGATTTCTACCTCCCTTCAACGCAAACGGTTTTTTTGGATGACCCGTGTGCAACCACGTACAGACAATTTGGTAAGATTTGCATCTGTGTCAGGACCCCGACTCAATGCCACATCGGTCTAGCATGTAACACCTCATATCACTTTGCGGCCTCACGCACGGTATTCCCACGGGTGTCGCCTTACCTTTGCCCGGGACCGTTTGCGCCTTTTGGCACACGTATATGATAGTGTCGCTAGCATCCATATGATAAGGAGCCCGGGCTGACATGGCTAGTCGTAAACCCAAAGTGGCACAAACTTACAGGGACAGGCATCCATGACCCAGCATCGAACGTGTCGATCAACAGCGAGTGAATCCAGGCTATAGCACTGGGCTAGCAGGACTCCGGTGAACCGGGCTGTAGCGGGCTAACAGGACTCCGGTATTCATCGCGTGACATTTCCCCGAGGGGACAGACACAGGAACGAAGAAGGACACATGCCGGCCAGCCTAAGTGTTTCGGAGCAGTAGCAAGCTACCATGGCTCAGTGGAAACACCAGGAGACATTTCCCAGTAAGAGAGGCTGCCAAGGATAAACAACTAGGTTGTCAGATCCCACACATACCAAGCATTTCCATAACATACACATAATATGCTTGATATGTGCAAATACAACATGGCATCACAACATGACTCTATGACTCAAGTATGTATTCATTAGGCTCCGAGGAGCGAGATATTACAAACAGGGGTCTCACGACCCAACATTCAGAGCATACAAGTCAAAGCACAAGCGGAAGCTTAACATGTCTGAGTACAGACATCTACAAATGAAAAAGGCTTAGAAGCCTGACTATCTACCAGATCTTGCCGAGGCACAAGATCGTAGCTGAGGTATCAAGCTAAACGTCGAAGTCCACGCGGAACTACTAACGAGACCGAAGTCTCTCTGCAAAAACATAAAATAGGCAAACGTGAGTACAAATGTACCCAGCAAGACTTACATTAGAACTAACTACATATGCATCATTATCAACAAAGGGGATGGTGGGGTTTAACTGCAGCAAGCCAGCTTTGACTCGGTGGCTATCCTAAAACTACGACTGCAAATAACTCTTTTGAGGTGGCGCACACGAGTCCACACATTCACCATATCAATACACCACTATGGATTCGCTCCCGTCTCCCTACGAGAACGCCATCCATAGCACTCACGCTTATCTTGCGCATTTTAGAGTATCCACTTTCACTTGTCTATGAACTGTTATAGGCAACCCAGAAGTCCTTTACCGCAGACACGGCTATTTGAATAGATCATATTAACCCTGCAGGGGTGTACTTCTTCATACATGTTTCCACCACATAGCGTCTGCACACGACATGTGCTCGGCAGACTTCAAGCGAAAGCCGACGTGGGTGTAGACCACGACCTACCTAAACACTCAAGTCTCTAGTCCAGGTTTATCGCCTATTCGGGTTCCATCCATGAGGAGATCCGGCCGGAGTTTCGCTCACAGCCCCAAACGATGTGTACAGGGTTCCGTGACACCAAACGGGCGCCCGGTATACCCGGCCACGTGCCTACCGCATCACAGCCCACCCCTCCGATCAGCGCTGCGCACGGCCTCCAGCATACTACAAACACCAGAAACTACTTGCAACTCCTGGACAGAGGACTAGGGTGGTTAAGAAGTCGAGCGGGGTCATATTTCAGGGCCCAATGCATGGTTGTAGCTGAATCATGGATCACAAACATAGAACTCAGTTCCTGAGGACGGCTTCAATGAGACAACCCACCATGTACTCCTACATGGCCTCTCGTCGATACCTTTACCAAATCGTGTTCACACTCTTAGCTCATACACAGTAGGACTTGTTCACACACCTCTGATTCATCCCGGATGAATCAGACCTGACACAACTCTAAGCAATAGCAGGCTTGACAAACAAGCATGAATGAGTACGCACATCAGGGCTCAAACAACTCCTACTCATGCTAGTGGGTTTCATCTATTTACTGTGGCAATGACAGGTCATGCAGAGGATAAAGGGGTTCAGCTACCGCAGCAAGTAACAGAAGAATCGTTGTTGTCCTAATGCAGTAAAATAGAGCAGGAGCGAGAGAGTAGGATTGTATCGGAATGAACAAGGGGGTTTTGCTTGCCTGGCACTTCTGAAGATAGCATTGAGTCTTCATCAGTGTCAACGATCACAACGTCGGTACAATGTCTATCGAGTGGGAACAACACCGACAAACATAGAAGAAACACGATCAATGCAATGCACAATATGATGCATGCTTTGACATGGCAATATGAATGTGTTTTGGGCTAATGCAAGCTAGAACAGATTGAAATGAGTCCATTTGAACCAAAGATTCAAATGCAAACCCATTATATGAAGTCATAAAGGTGCATTAACTTGTTTCACCTAAACAGCAAGGTTAAAGTGTTTTAACATGCATGAAACCAGTACAGATGGATAGATTGGATTTTTCTAATCATTTTTCATATATAATTTGTTTCATTTGGAATTACGATTGATTTACTATGAATTTTAGAAGTTTGTGCTATTTTCTAGAATTTCCTATATAAGAATAAATCCAGAAAAGTATTTACCGCGTCAGTATGACGTCAACGTGACGTCAGCAGGTCAGCGGGGTCGTCCAGGTCAAACCTGACTAGTGGGGTCCACTGGTCAGTGGCTGGGGCTGGTTAATGTCGCTGACATGTGGGGCCAGTCAACGGCCAGGTCAGCTTGGTCAAAGTTGATGCGTGGGCCCACTGAGGTTAATTAAAGCTAAACAACAACTAAGCTACGTTTAATTAGACGGTGGGGCCCAGCTGTCAGTGTCACTAAGCTTAATTAGTGGGACTGTTAGTGGCTAATGACACCGCCACGTCAGCTCACCGGAGTTGCACCGGCGACGACCACGGGCGACACTAGTAAACTCTTTGGATGTTGGTCACATGGCGATGTGACCTATGAGTGTTAATCACATGGTGATGTGAACTAGATTATTGACTCTAGTGCAAGTGGGAGACTGTTGGAAATATGCCCTAGAGGCAATAATAAATTAGTTATTATTACTATATTTCCTTGTTCATGATAATTGTTTATTATCCATGCTATAATTGTATTGATAGGAAACTCAGATACATGTGTGGATACATAGACAACATGTCCCTAGTAAGCCTCTAGTAGACTAACTCGTTGATCAATAGATGGTTATGGTTTCCTGACCATGGACATTGGATGTCGTTGATAACGGGATCACATCATTAGGAGAATGATGTGATGGACAAGACCCAATCCTAAGCCTAGCACAAAGATCGTGTAGTTCGTATGCTAAAGCTTTTCTAATGTCAAGTATCATTTCCTTAGACCATGAGATTGTGCAACTCCCGGATACCGTAGGAATGCTTTGGGTGTACCAAACTTCACAACATAACTGGGTGGCTATAAAGGTGCACTACGGGTATCTCCGAAAGTGTCTGTTGGGTTGGCACGAATCGAGACGTGGGATTTGTCACTCCATGTGACGGAGAGGTATCTCTGGGCCCACTCGGTAGGACATCATCATAATGTGCACAATGTGACCAAGGGGTTGATCACGGGACGATGTGTTACGGAACGAGTAAAGAGACTTGCCGTTAACGAGATTGAACAAGGTATCGGCATACTGACGATCGAATCTCGGGCAAGTACAATACTACTAGACAAAGGGAATTGTATACGGGATTGATTGAGTCCTTGACATTGTGGTTCATCCGATGAGATCATCGTGGAACATGTGGGAGCCAACATGGGTATCGAGATCCCGCTGTTGGTTATTGGCCGGAGAACGCCTCGGTCATGTCTGCATGGTTCCCGAACCCGTAGGGTCTACACACTTAAGGTTCGATGACGCTAGGGTTATAGGGAATAGATATATGTGGTTACTAATGTTGTTCGGAGTCCCGGATGAGATCTCGGACGTCACGAGGAGTTCTGGAATGGTCCGGAGGTAAAGATTTACATATGGGAAGTCCTGTTTTGGTCACCGGAAAAGTTTCGGGTTTTATCGGTAATGTACCGGGACCACCGGGAGGGTCCCGGGGGTCCACCAAGTGGGGCCACCGGCCCCAGAGGGCTGCATGGGCCAAGTGTGGGAGGGGACCAGCCCCAGGTGGGCTGGTGCGGCCCCCCACAAGGGCCCAAGGCGCCTAGGGTTTGGGGAGGGGGCGCACCCACCTTTCTTGGGGGGCAAGTTTCCCCTCTCCCCCCCTTGGCCGCACCCTAGATGGGATATAGGGGCTGCCGCCTCCCTTGGGGCGGGAACCCTAGAGGGGGGCAGCCCCCTCCCCTCCCCCTATATATAGTTGAGGTCTATGGGCTGCCCAACACATGAGTTTCTCTCCCTCTTGGCGCAACCCTACCTCTCTCCCTCCTCGTCTCTTGCGGTGCTTGGCGAAGCCCTGCAGGATTGCCACGCTCCTCCATCACCACCATGCCGTTGTGCTGCTGCTGGACGAAGTCTTCCTCAACCTCTCCCTCTCTCCTTGCTGGATCAAAGCATGGGAGACGTCACCGGGCTGCACGCGTGTTGAACACGGAGGTGTCATCCGTTCGGCACTAGGATCTCCGGTGATTTGGATCACGATGAGTACGACTCCTTCAACCCCGTTCTCTTGAATGCTTCCGCTTAGCGATCTACAAGGGTATGTAGATGCACTCCCCTTTTCCTTGTTTCTAGATTACTCTGTAGATTGATCTTGGTGATGCGTAGAAATTTTTTGAATTTCTGCTACGTTCCCCAACAGTGGCATCATGAGCTAGGTCTATGTGTAGTTACTATGCACGAGTAGAACACAAAGCAGTTGTGGGCGTAGATGTTGTTAATTTTCTTGCCACTACTAGTCTTATCTTGCTTAGGCGGCATCGTGGGATGAAGCGGCCCGGACCGACCTTACATGTATGCTTACGTGAGACAGGTTCCATCGACTGACATGCACTAGTTGCATAAGGTGGCTAGCGGGTATTTGTCTCTCCCACTTTAGTTGGAGCGGATTCGATGAAAAGGGTCCTTGAGGGAGTCCTGGACTAGGGGGTGTCCGGACAGCTGGACTATCATCGTCAGATGGACTCCAATACTATGAAGATACAAGATTGAAGACTTCGTCCCGTGTCCGGATGGGACTTTCCTTGGCGTGGAAGGCAAGCTTGGCGATACGGATATGTAGATCTCCTACCATTGTAACCGACTCTGTGTAACCCTAGCCCTCTCCAGTGTCTATATAAACCGGAGGGTTTTAGTCCGTAGGACAACACAACCATTACAACAATCATACCATAGGCTAGCTTCTAGGGTTTAGCCTCCTTGATCTCGTGGTAGATCCACTCTTGTACTACCCATATCATCAATATCAATCAAGCAGGAGTAGGGTTTTACCTCCATCGAGAGGGCCCGAACCTGGGTAAAAACATCGTGTCCCTTGTCTCGTGTTACCATCCGCGTAGACGCATAGTTCGGGACCCCCTACCCGAGTTCCGCCGGTTTTGACACCGACATTGGTGCTTTCATTGAGAGTTCCTCCGTGTCGTCACCGATAGGCTTGATGGCTTCTTCAATCAACAACAACGCCGTCCAGGGTGAGACTCTTCTCCCCGGACAGATCTTCGTGTTCGGCGGCTTCGCGCTGCGGGCCAATTCACATGGCCATCTGGAGCAGATCGAAAGCTACGCCCCTGGCCATCAGGTCAGGTTTGGAAGCCTAAACTTCACGGCTGACATCCGCGGGGACTTGATCTTCGATGGAGTCGAGCCACAGCCGAGCGTGCCACACTGTCACGATGGGCATGATCTAGCTCTGCCGTCGGACAGTACCCTGGAGGCCGCACACAAATCCGCTCCAACCCATAGTTCGGAGCCGATCGCGCAGATCGAGGACGGGTGGCTGGACACCGCCTCGGGGGCTGCAACTTCTACGGCGATAGAGCCGAATACTGATCTTGTCCCTTATAAAGCTCGTGACTCCGAGGTGCCGGACTCTGAACCTCCTGCACCCCTGCCAATCGAATCCGATTGGGCGCCGATTTTGGAGTTCACCACCGCGGACATCTTTCAGCACTCACCCTTTGGCGACATCCTGAATTCGCTAAAGCATCTCTCGTTATCTGGGGAACCCTGGCCGGACTACGATCAGGACGGTCGGGATGCGGACGACGAAGAAATTCAAAGCCCACCCACCACCCACTTCGTAGCCTCTGTCGATGATTTAACCAACATGCTAGACTATGACTCCGAAGACATCGACGGTATGGACGACGATGCCAGAGACGATCAAGAACCAGCGCCTACAGGGCACTGGAAGACCACCTCGTCGTATGACATATACATGGTGGACACCCCAACGGATGGGGACGGCGAAGAAGCAGCGGAGGCAGATTCCTCTAAGAAACAGCCCAAGCGCCGACGTCAGCGGTGCCGCTCTAAATCCCGCCACAGCAAGAATGGAGATTCCGGCATCGGAGATAATAACACCCCAGAGAGTGCCGAAGACAACCCCCTCCAGCACAATTCAGCACAGGAGGACGGGGAAGCCAGCCCTCGAGAGAGAGCGGTAGACGAGGAGTTAGAGGATGACAATTACATGCCTCCTTCCGGAGATGAGGCAAGCCTCAACGACGACGAATTTGTCGTGCCCGAGGATCTCGTCGAACAAGAGCGTTTTAAACGCAGGCTAATGGCCACGGCGAATAGCCTAAAGAAAAAGCAGCAATAGCTTCAAGCTGATCAAGACCTGCTGGCCGACAGATGGACCGAGGTCCTCGCGGCCGAAGAGTATGAACTCGAACGCCCCTCCAAAAGCTACCCAAAACGCAAGTTGCTCCCCCGACTAGAGGAGGAAGCATACAAACCTTCATCAACTGCGCACAATACGGCAGACCGACCACCCCGTGGTCGCAATAGAGAGGCATCTAGGCCCCCCATCAGCACCGTACCTCGGCATCGCTCGAAAAGTATGAAGCCACGGGGGAATGTGCCGGACTTGCGGGATATATTGGAGGACAAGGCAAGACAATCCAGATTTATATACAGATCACGAGGGCGTCCCACGACCCACGACGACTACCGTCGCACCGGATACAGCAACTCCGGCCGGGCCGAACACAACAGACAACGCTCTCTTGAGCTACGTCGTGATATTGCTCAATATAGAGGCGCCGCACACCCGCTATGCTTCACAGACGAAGTAATGGATCATCAAATCCCTGAAGGGTTTAAACCCGTGAACATCAAATCCTACGATGGCACAACAGACCACGCAGTTTGGATCGAAGATTATCTTCTTCACATCCATATGGCCCGAGGCGACGATCTCCACGCCATCAAGTATCTCCCACTCAAGCTTAAAGGACCAGCTCGGCATTGGCTTAACAGCTTGCCTGCAGAGTCAATTGGGTGTTGGGAGGACCTGGAAGCCGCATTCCTCGACAACTTCCAAGGGACATACGTGCGACCACCAGACGCTGATGACCTAAGCCACATAATCCAGCAGCCAGACGAATTGGCCAGACAGTTCTGGACACGGTTCTTAACAAAGAAAAATCAAATCATCGACTGTCCGGATGCAAAGGCCCTCGCAGCCTTCAAACATAACATCCGCGACGAGTGGCTGGCCCGTCACCTAGGACAGGAAAAGCCGAAATCCATGGCAGCCCTCACATCACTCATGACCCGCTTCTGTGCGGGAGAGGATAGCTGGCTAGCTCGCAGCAAGAACCTTAGCAAAAATGCTGGCAGTCCGGATACTAAGGTCCACAATGGCAGGTCACGTCGAAACAAAAACAAACGCCGCATTAACAGCGATAACAATGAGGATACGACAGTGAACGCCGGATTCAGAGGCTCTAAACCCGGTCAACGGAAGAAGCCATTCAAAAGAACTCCACGGGTCCGTCCAATTTGGACCGAATACTCGACCGCTCTTGCCAGATACATGGCACCCCCGAAAAGCCAGCTAATCACACCAACAGAGATTGTTGGGTATTTAAGCAGGCAGGCAAGCTAATTGCCGAAAACAATGACAAGGGGCTGCACAGCGACGACGAGGAAGAGACCCGGCCGCCGAACAGTAGAGGACAGAAGGGTTTCCCCCCACAAGTGCGGACGGTAAATATGATATACGCAACCCACATACCCAAGAGGGAGCGGAAGCGTGCACTTCGGGACGTATATGTGATGGAGCCAGTCGCCCCGAAGTTCAATCCATGGTCCTCTTGTCCGATCACTTTTGATCGAAGGGACCACCCTACCAGTATCCGCCATGGCGGATTCGCCGCATTGGTTCTAGACCCAATCGTCGATGGATTTCACCTGACTAGAGTCCTCATGGACGGCGGTAGCAGCCTAAACCTGCTTTATCAGGATACAGTGCGCAAAATGGGCATAGACCCCTCAAGGATTAAACCTACAAGGACGACCTTCAAAGGCGTCATACCAGGTGTCGAGGCCAATTGCACAGGCTCGGTCACGCTGGAAGTGGTCTTCGGATCCCCGGATAATTTCCGAAGCGAGGAATTAATCTTCGACATAGTCCCGTTCCGCAGTGGCTATCATGCCCTGCTCGGACGAACTGTGTTTGCAAAGTTCAACGCGGTGCTGCATTATGCATACCTTAAGCTCAAGATGCCAGGCCCTCGTGGAGTCATCACGGTCAATGGAAATACTGAACGCTCCCTCCGAACGGAGGAACACACAGCGGCTCTCGCGGCAGAAGTACAGAATAGCCTCTTAAGGCAATTTTCGAGTCCGGCCGTTAAAAGACCAGACATGATTAAACGCGCCCGGAGCAACATACATCAAGACCGCCTGGCACGTTCCGAGAACGCGTAGCAATGCGGCCCCACCCCCAGCCCTTGCATGATTGCAAGACAAACTCCCCGCGTACATCATTACGCTCTGGAGATACCTTGGGCATAGGGGGAGGGGCACGACCACGACAGGCCCAAAGTGAGGCTCAACCACACCAGGGGCTCCTAAGTGTGTCGCCTTTTTTCATTTTTTTATTTCATCTTATCTACAAGACTCCGTTTACAAGAGGTCCTGTCCGGCAGTAGGTCGGCCGAACTCACGATGCAACAGCCAGGGAGGAACAAGGGCTACGACGAACACTCAGGTGGTCTCCATTACGAGCATTAAATCTGTTTATTACAACATTCCGCAGCCCACCCCTGGAGGGGGACATGTTTAAAATAGTCCACTCCCTTGCTTACTGCACTATTTGTATCGTTCTGCACTCATGGCAGAATTCCCAAAATAAACAATGCATCATTTTTTCGCTTACAATTGCATTCCTTTGTTTATATATATGTTCATTTACGACATCTTGCATCTGTACAATTTGGTACGGCCGAATACACCAGGGGCTTACGTTCCCCGCATTATGGTGTGATAAGTCCGAACACTTTCACAAGTGCGGCACCCCGAACTTATAGCATTATATGCATCGGCTCTGAATCATGTCTTGGGTCAATAGTTGGGTTTGCCCGGCTCCCATGTTTTGGTACCTTATGTTCCGTTCTGTCGGCTAAGGTAGCACTGGGAGAACCACTGCGATTGCGCCCCGGTTGAGCTGGGCGAGCGCCTCAGTGGAGAAAGCTAAAACTGACTGTCATGATAAGGCGAGAGACTGGTCGCTGTTCGAGAGGTCTTTTCGAGTCCCTAAAGACTTACGCCGCTTAGAGCGAGGAACTGGATAGTGTCCGGCCCAGGCGTGGATAGCGCCCCGAACTCAATCTTCCGACACTAGGGGCTTCGCCGAAATTTAAAATTATAGAATTCTATGGCTAAGTGAGAGTGTTCAAGCATTATAAGTCCGGTTGCCTTGTTCGTTGTGTTGAGCGCCTCCATAGATGGACCCAAAAATGGGAACAAGAGCGCTCAAGTTTATCCCGAACACCCGAGCACTCGTGGCATGGGGGCTGAAGCCGACGACTTGCCATCTCTCAGATTTAATACACGGCCGCATAGAAGGTAATATTTTAAATCAAATAAGCGTTGCTTAGCGCATATGAACAATGTTTTCAGCGCACAGGATAACAGATGGCGAGTCTACTCAATAATTACATCTCTGGGGCACTCATCCGCAATCTTGCGGGCACCCTTTAGGACAGTCTTATAGTACATCTCGGGCGTACGATACTCTTTGCCCGGCGGTGGCGCGTCCGTCAGGAGCCTCTCCGCATCCAGCCTGCCCCAATGCACCTTTGCGCGGGCAAGGGCCCGACGGGCACCTTCAATGCAGACGGAGCGCTTGATGACCTCCACCCAGGGGCACGCATCCACCAGCCGCCGCACGAGGCCGAAGTAGCTCCCAGGCATGGCCTCTCCAGGCCACAGCCAGACTATGAGGCCCTTCATGGCCTGCTCGGCTACCTTGTGGAGCTCGACCAGCTGCTTTAGCTGGTCGCTAGGGGGCACCGGATGTCCGCCCTCAGCATACTGAGACCAGAAGACCTTCTCCGTCGAGCTCCCCTCCTCAGCCCGGTAGAATGCAGCAGCATCGGACACGCTGCGAGGCAGATCTGCAAACGCTCCTGGAGAGCTCTGAATTCGGGTAAGTAACAGGTAATTTACATTCACATGCTTGCTTTGCATGAAAAATGCCTTACCGGCCGCTATCTTCTTCGTCGCCTCAATCTCCTGGAGGGCCTTATGGGCCTCGGCCTTAGCGGCTTTGGCACTTTCAAGAGCCAAGGCAAGCTCGGACTCCCGAGTCTTCAAGTCGCGCTCCAAACTCTCATGCTTTTCCATGAGAGCCTGGAGCTCTTGCCACACCTCCGCCACCCGCGCCTCCTGCCTCTCTCGCTCCGCTCGCTCCGCGGCCGCATTGCGTTCGGCCGCGGACACGGCCTCCTTCAGGGTCGCCACCTCGTTCGTGGCCCCTGCAGTACCCATGTTATCCTTGTTATTTTTATTGCAACCTAAATCCTTTTCTGTAAGGTAAAATTTCAAAGTGGTGTTACTCACCTTCTTTGTCCTCGAGCTGCTTCTTGGCACGGCCGAGCTCTTGCTCGGACCGCTCGAGGTCCTGCTTCAAAGCACCGACCTCCGCAGTCAGTGCGGCAGAGGTCAGCAGCGCAGCCTGCAAACCCATATTGACATAATTTTTAGCAATCTTGCGTATATCTTTTTTAGATCCTCAGTCCGGCTTTTCTTTCTGAATACCGAACCGAGCATCAGGGGCTACTGTCTATGCGGTATTACATTACATATTTTAAACTTCTTACCTCAAAGCCTGTTAGAAGGCTGCTGCAAGCTTCGGTCAGCCCGCTCTTGGCGAGCTGAACCTTCTGAATCACCACACTCATAATAGTGTGGTGTTCTTCCTTGATGGAAGCGCCGTTGAGCACCTCCAACAAGTTGTCCGGTGCCTCCGGTTGGACGGAGGCCGCCGGTGTCACGGTCTTGCCCTTCTTGCGAAGGGGCCGCCTGCCGGACTCCGGAACCACTGCGGGTTCCGGTGCGGAGTCTGGCACGAAGTCCGGGGGGTTGCCCTGTGCCACCTCCGGAGCCTCCCCCTCCTGGCGGGTCCCCTCCTGCGATCCGACCTCGGCGTCCTCAGCATTGCGAGGGGTGGAGGCGGTCGGAATGGAATCCACATCCAACGACGCCAAGGACCCGCTGGATGAAGCGGGAAGATCCTCCTCGGCCGGGCTACAGATAGTATGCGGCATTAGAAGGACACTACGTGGCACGAAAAAGAAATCACAAATCACTCTAGAGTCCGGATACTTACGATCTTGCCAGGGGCTTGGCCCTCGAGGGCCACTCCTCGTCGCCATCATTGGCTTTGGCGGAGCCGTCCGGGGGAAGGGTCCTTCCCCTCTTGGACCCTTTGGCCTCCCCCGTTGGGGAAGCCTTCCTTTTCCTCTCTTCCCCCTCCGGGGGAGAGTCCTCTTTCTCCTCCTCGTCTTCGGGGGAGGAGTCCGCCTCGGAGCCATCGGACGATGAGTCTGATATCACCTGGCGCCGGGAACTTCTTCGAGTTCCCGTGGCCTCCTTTTTGGCCTTCTTCTCCGGCACCACATAAAGTTCCGGGACTAGCAGCCCCGTTAAACGGGCATCCGCTGGTTCTTCGGGGAGGAGAGCCGGACAATTGACCTGTCCGGACGTCCTCTGCCAGTCCTGTTAAGGGCATTGGAAGTTTTTAAAATCCCACATAGATTCAAACTATGGAATAAAATAAGTGTCCCATAGAGGATAACAAAGCTTACCTCGCCGGCCGGGCGCTTGGTGCTGAATCCGCGGTCTTCCGTCGCGGATGTGGGGGCTTCTCCGCCCTTGAACAGCACCCTCCAGGCAGCTTCGTACATCGTGTCGAAGAGCCCGCTCAGGGTCCAGTGCTGTGCCGGATCAAACTCCCACAGATTGAAGGCCCGTTGTCGGCAGGGGAGAATCCGGCGGACGAGCATGACCTGGATCACATTGACAAGCTTGAGCTTCTTGTTCACCAGGGTCTAGAGACAGGACTGGAGTCCGGTCAGCTCCTCCGAACTACCCCATAGCAAGCCCTTCTCTTTCCCGGAGGTGAGCTACATGGGGATACCAGATCTAAACTCGGGGGCCGCTGCCCATTTAGGGTCACACGGCTCGGTGATATAGAACCACCCCGATTGCCACCCCTTGATGATTTCCACAAAGGCGCCCTCGAGCCAGAGGACGTTGGGCATTTTGCCCACCATGGTGCCTCCGCACTCCGCCTGATTCCCCTTCATTACCTTCGGCTTGACATTGAAGGTCTTGAGCCACAAGCCGAAGTGGGGCTGGATGCAGAGGAAGGCCTCGCACACGATGATAAACGCCGAGATGTTGAGGATGAAATTTGGCGCCAGATCATGAAAATCTAGGCCGTAATAGTACACGAGCCCCCGGACGAAGGGATGAAGTGGGAAGCCCAGTCCGCAGAGGAAGTGGGGAAGGAATACGACCCTCTCATGGGGCCTGGGGGTGGGGGTGAGCTGCCCCTTGTCGGGCAGCCGGTGCGCGATGTCGCTGGACAGATATCTGGTGCTGCGCAGTCTTTCGATGTGCCCCTCCGTAACGGAGGAGGCCATCCACTTGCCTCCCGCTCCGGACATGGCTGGAGAAGGTTGAGGCGAGATGTGCGAACTTGGGCGCTGGAGCTCGAGTGCGCGGAGATGGATAAGCAAAGGAGGAAGAAAGGCGTAGGTAAAAAAGGGTGGATCATTATCCCCTTATATATGGGCGGACGAAGACTATGCGTCCCCACCAGCCTGGTAAAACTCGCTTATCTCCCAAGCGCCACCATCAATGGCGCGGTTGGGTTACCCATGTCCGTATTGATGAGAATCCCGGAATAAGGGGAACACGATCTCTGCTTCGACAAGACGTGCCAAGGAAAACGCTTCGCTAAACGCGCCGAGGTGGGATAATGAAAAACGATTCAAGTGAAGGCTTGGTAGTGGTGTGACGTCATGCCACAAAATACGTCAGCAGATTGAACTTGTGTACATATTATTCTCTCTACGGTGGAATGTGGAATTTATTTTGCAGAGCCGGACACTATCCTAGTGTTCACAATCTTCTATGAATTATTCGGAGGAGGAACCCGCCTTGCAATGCCGAACAATATGCGCGCCGGACTCATCGTCATTAAAGCCTGGTTCAGGGGCTACTGAGGGAGTCCTGGACTAGGGGGTGTCCGGACAGCCGGACTATCATCGTCAGCCGGACTCCAATACTATGAAGATACAAGATTGAAGACTTCGTCCCGTGTCCGGATGGGACTTTCCTTGGCGTGGAAGGCAAGCTTGGCGATACGGATATGTAGATCTCCTACCATTGTAACCGACTCTGTGTAACCCTAGCCCTCTCCGGTGTTTATATAAACCGGAGGGTTATAGTCCGTAGGATAACACAACCATTACAACAATCATACCATAGGCTAGCTTCTAGGGTTTAGCCTCCTTGATCTCGTGGTAGATCCACTCTTGTACTACCCATATCATCAATATCAATCAAGCAGGAGTAGGGTTTTACCTCCATCGAGAGGGCCCGAACCTGGGTAAAAACATCGTGTCCCTTGTCTCCTGTTACCATCCGCCTAGACGCACAGTTCGGGACCCCCTACCCGAGATCCGCCGGTTTTGACACCGACAGTCCTTATGAAGGGTAAATAGAAATTGGCATATCACGTTGTGGTTTTACGTAGGTAAGAAACGTTCTTGCTAGAACACCTATAGAAGCCACGTAAAAACTTGCAACAACAATTAGAGGACGTCTAACTTGTTTTTGCACCAAGTGTTTTGTGATGTGATATGGCCAAAGGATGTGATGAATGATATATGTGATGTATGAGATTATCATGTTCTTGTAATAGGAATCACGACTTGCATGTCGATAAGTATGAAAACTGGCAGGAGCCATAGGAGTTGTCTTTATTTTTTGTATGACCTGCGTGTCATTGAAGAACGCCATGTAAATTACTTTACTTTATTGCTAAACGCGTTAGCCATAGAAGTATAAGTAGTCGTTGGCGTGACAACTTCATGAAGACACGATGATGGAGATCATGATGATGGAGATCATGGTGTCATGCCGGTGACGAAGATGATCATGGTGCCCCGAAGATGGAGATCAAAGGAGCAATATGATATTGGCCATATCATGTCACTATTTGATTGCATGTGATGTTTATCATGTTTTACATCTTATATGCTTAGAACGACGGTAGCTTAAATAAGATGATCCCTCGAAATAATTTCAAGAAAAGTGTTCCCCCTAACTGTGCACCGTTACGAAGGTTCGTTGTTTCGAAGCACCACGTGATGATCAGGTGTGATAGATCCTAACATTCGAATACAACGGGTGTAAGCCAGATTTACACACGCAATACACTTAGGTTGACATGACGAGCCTAGCATGTACAGACATGGCCTCGGAACACGGAAGACCGAAAGGTCGAGCATGAGTCGTATGGAAGATACGATCAACATGAAGATGTTCACCGATGTTGACTAGTCCGTCTCACGTGATGATCGGACACGGCCTAGTTGACTCGGATCATGTAATCACTTAGATGACTAGAGGGATGTCTATCTGAGTGGGAGTTCATAAGATGAACTTAATTATCTTGAACATAGTCAAAAGATCTTTGCAAATTATGTCATACGCTCGCGCTTTAGTTCTACTGTTTAGATATGTTCCTAGAGAAAATTCAGTTGAAAGTTGATAGTAGCGATTATGCGGACTAGGTCCGTAAACTGAGGATTGTCCTCGGTGCTTCATAGAAAGCTTATGTCCTTAATGCACCGCTCAGTGTGCTGAACCTCAAACGTCGTCTGTGGATGTTGCGAACATCTGACGTACATGTTTTGATAACTACGTGATAGTTCAGTTAAACGGTTTTAGAGTTGAGGCACCGAAGACGATTTCGAAACGTCGCGAAACATATGAGATGTTTCGAGGGCTGAAATTGGGATTTCAGGCTCGTGCCCACGTCAAGAGGTATAAGACCTCCGACGATTTTCTTAGCCTGCAAACTAAGGGAGAAAAGCTCAATCGTTGAGCTTGTGCTCAGATTGTCTGAGTACAACAATCACTTGAATCAAGTGGGAGTTGATCTTCCAGATGAGATAGTGATGTCTCTCCAAAGTCATTGCCACCAAGCTGCTAGAGCTTCGTGATGAACTATAACATATTAGGGATAGATATGATGATCCTTGAGATATTTGTGATGTTTGACACCGCGAAAGTAGAAATCAAGAAGGAGCATCAATTGTTGATGGTTGGTGAACCACTAGTTTCAAGAAGGGCAAGGGCAAGAAGGGATACTTCATGAAACGGCAAAACAGTTGCTGCTCTAGTGAAGAAACCCAAGGTTGAACCCATACCCGGGACTAAGTGCTTCTGTAATAAGGGGAACAGTCACTGGAGCAGAATTACCCTAGATACTTGGTAGATGAGAAGGCTGGCAAGGTCAATAGAAGTATATTGGATGTACATTATGTTAATGTGTACTTTACTAGTACTCCTAGTAGCACCAGGGTATTAGATACCGGTTCGGTTGCTAAGTGTTAGTAACTCGAAATAAAAGCTACGAAATAAACGGAGACTAGCTAAAGGTGAGCTGACGATATGTGTTGGAAGTGTTTCCAAGGTTGATGTGATCAAACATCGCACGCTCCCTCTACCATCGAGATTGGTGTTAAACCTAAATAATTGTTATTTGGTGTTTGCGTTGAGCATAGACATGATTGGATTATGTCTATCGCAATACGATTATTCATTTAAGGAGAATAATGGTTACTCTGCTTATTTGAATAATACCTTCAATGGTCTTGCACCTAAAATGAATGGTTTATTGAATCTCGATCGTAGTGATACACATGTTCATGCCAAAAGATATAAGATAGTAATGATAGTACCACCTACTTGTGGCACTGCCATGTAAGTAATATTGGTATAAAACGCATGAAGAAGCTCCATGTTGATGGATCTTTGGACTCAATCGTTTTTGAAAAGTTTGAGACATGCGAACCATGTCTATTGGTGTATGTGCATGAAGAAACTCCACGCAAATGGACCATTTGGACTCACTTGATTTTTGAATCACTTGAGACATGCAAATCATACCACATGGGCAAGATGACTGAGAGCCTCGTTTTCAGTAAAATGGAACAAGAAAGCAACTTGTTGGAAGTAATACATTTTGATGTGTGCAGTCCAATGAGTGCTGAGGCACGCAGTGGATATCGTTATGTTCTTACTTCACGGATGATTTGAGTAGATATTGAGTATATTTACTTGATGAAACACAAGTCTGAATTATTGAGTGGTTCAAGTAATTTCAGAGTGAAGTTGAAGATCATCGTGACAAGAGGATAAAATGTCTATGATATGATCATAGAGATGAGTATCTGAGTTACGAGCTTTGGCACGCAATTAAGACATTTTGGAAATTGTTTCACAATTAATACCGCCTGGAACACCATAGTGTGATAGTGTGTCTGAACATCATAGTTGCACCCTATTGGATATGGTGCATACCATGATGTCTCTTATCGAATTACCACTATCGTTCATGGGTTAGGCATTAGAGACAACGACACTCACTTTAATAGGGCACCACGTAATTCCGTTGAGACGACACCGTTTAAACTATGGTTTGGAGAAACCTAAGTTGTCGTTCCTTAAAAGTTTGGGGCTGCGACGCTTATGTGAAAAAGTTTTAGGTTGATAAGCTCGAACCCAAAGCGGATAAAATGCATCTTCATAGGACACCCAAAATAGTTGGGTATACCTCCTAATTCAGATCCAAAAGCAATAGGGATTGTTTCTTGAATCGGGTCCTTTCTCGAGGAGAAGTTTGTCTCGGAAAGTTGAGTGGGAGCATGGTGGAGACTTGATGAGGTTATTGAACCGTCACTTCAACTAGTGTGTAGCAAGGCACAGGAAGTTGTTCCTATGGCGCCCACACCAATTGAAGTAGAAGCTCATGATAGTGATCATGAAGTTTCGGATCAAGTCACTACCGTACCTCGTAGGGTGACAAGGATGCGTACTACTTCAGAGTGGTACAGTAATCCTGTTTTGAAGGTCATGTTGCTAGACAACAATGAACCTACGAGCTATGGAGAAGCAATGGTGGGCCCATATTCCGACAAATGGTTAGAAGCCATGAAATCCGAGATAGGATCCATGTATCAGAACAAAGCATAGACTTTGGTGAACTTGACCGATGACCGGCAAGCCATTGAGATAAATGGATCTTTAAGAAGAAGACGGACGTGGACGGTAATGTCACCGTCTATGAAGCTCGACTTGTGGCAAAGAGTTTTTCACAAGTTCAATGAGTTGACTACGATGAGATTTTCTCATCCGTAGCGATGCTTAAGTCCGTCGGAATCATGTTAGCATTAGCTGCATTTATGAAATCTAGCAGGTGGATGTCAAAACGAGTTTCCTTACCAGTTTTCGTAAGGAAAGGTTGTATGTGATACAATCAGAAAGGTTTTGTCGATCCTAAGGATGCTAAAAGGTATGCTAGCTCCAGCGATCCTTCCATGGACTAGAGCAAGCATCTCGGAGTCAGAATATGCGCTTTGATGGAATGATCAAAGATTTTGGGTTTGTACAAAGTTTATGAGAAACTTGTATTTCCAAAGAAGTGAGTGGGAGCACTATAGAATTTCTGATAAGTATATGTTGTAAACATATTGTTGATCAGAAATGATGTAGAATTTCTAGAAAGCATATAGGGTTATTTGAAAAGTGTTTTTCAATGAAAAACCTAGATTAGGCTACTTGAACAATAAGGATCAAGATCTATAAGATAGATCAAAATGCTTAATAGTACTTTCAAATGAGCACATACCTTGACATGATCTTGAAGGTGTTCAAGATGGATCAGTCAAAGAAGGAGTTCTTGCCTGAGTTGTAAGGTATGAAGTTAAGACTTAAAGCTCGACCACGGCAGAAGAAAGAGGAAGGACGAAGGTCGTCCCCTATGCTTTTGTCATAGGCTCTATACGGTATGCCATGCTGAGTACCGCACCTGATGTGTGCCTTGCCACATGTCTGGCAAGAGGGTACAAAGGTGATCAAGGAGTGGATCACCAGACAACGGTAAAAAAAATTGTCCTTGGAGTAATAAGGACATGTTTCTCGATTATGGAGGTGATAAAGAGTTCGGCGTAAAGGGTTACGTTGATGCAAACTTTAACACCTATCCGACTGACTCTGAGTAGCAAACCGGATACGTATAGTGGAGCAACCATTTAGAATAGCTTCAAGTGGAGCGTGGAAGCATCATTTACAACATGACCTATAGATTTGCGAAGTACATACGGGTCTGAATGTTGCAGACCCGTTTACTAAAACCTCTCTCACAAGCAAAACATGATCAAACCCCACAATTCATTGAGTCTCAGTCACATGATGATGTGAACTAGTTTAGACACTAGTAAACTCTTTGGATGTTGGTCACATGGCGATGTGACCTATGAGTGTTAATCACATGGTGATGTGAACTAGATTATTGACTCTAGTGCAAGTGGGAGACTGTTGGAAATATGCCCTAGAGGCAATAATAAATTAGTTATTATTACTATATTTCCTTGTTCATGATAATTGTTTATTATCCATGCTATAATTGTATTGATAGGAAACTTAGATACATGTGTGGATACATAGACAACACCATGTCCCTAGTAAGCCTCTAGTAGACTAGCTCGTTGATCAATAGATGGTTACGGTTTCCTGACCATGGACATTGGATGTCGTTGATAACGGGATCACATCATTAGGAGAATGATGTGATGGACAAGACCCAATCCTAAGCCTAGCACAAAGATCGTGTAGTTCGTATGCTAAAGCTTTTCTAATGTCAAGTATCATTTTCCTTAGACCATGAGATTGTGCAACTCCCGGATACCGTAGGAATGCTCTGGGTGTACCAAACGTCACAACGTAACTGGGTGGCTATAAAGGTGCACTACGGGTATCTCCGAAAGTGTCTGTTGGGTTGGCACGAATCAAGACGTGGGATTTGTCACTCCATGTGACGGAGAGGTATCTCTGGGCCCACTCGGTAGGACATCATCATAATGTGCACAATGTGACCAAGGGGTTGATCACGGGATGATGTGTTACGGAAATCGTAAAGAGACTTGTCGGTAACGAGATTGAACAAGGTATCGGCATACCGACGATCGAATCTCGGGCAAGTACAATACGGCTAGACAAAGGGGATTGTATACGGGATTGATTGAGTCCTTGACATCGTGGTTCATCTGATGAGATCATCGTGGAACATGTGGGATCCAACATGGGTATCCAGATCCCGCTGTTGGTTATTGGCCGGAGAACACCTCGGTCATGTCTGCATGGTTCCCGAACCCGTAGGGTCTACACACTTAAGGTTCGATGACACTAGGGTTATAGGGAATAGATATACATGGTTACCGAATGTTGTTCGGAGTCCCGGATGAGATCCCGGATGTCACGAGGAGTTCCGGAATGGTCCGGAGGTAAAGATTTATATATGGGAAGTCCTGTTTTGGTCACCAGAAATGTTTTGGGTTTTATCGGTAATGTACCGGGACCACCGGGAGGGTCCCGGGGGTCCACCAAGTGGGGCCACCGTCCCCAGAGGGCTGCGTGGGCCAAGTGTGGGAGGGGACCAGCCCCAGGTGGGCTGGTGCGCCCCCCCACAAGGGCCCAAGGCGCCTAGGGTTTCACTACACCACGCACCAGATTCCCCTACCGCTGTGTGTTGGGAAAAGTCACTTTCGCCAACACACAGTTGGTCGCGAAAACTTCTATCGGATTGTTGGTCGGCAATATTTTCATACCATGACCAACTGTCGGTCGGGAATTCTTAGATATTTGACGTCTGATAGTCAGTCGGGAAAGCTTCTATCTCCATCCGACTGTTTTTTTTTTGAGGGAAATCTCCATCCGACTGTTTTTTTTTGAGAATCTCACAAAGCTTTATTACTGAATCATAATGTTCATAGGTACAAAAAGAAGATCGCCGGGTTGTCCTAGCCAAGTGTGTCGGCCAAACCCTAAAGATAACGCATGCTTTGCGAGATTATGGGCCTCCGTATTGGAGGTCCTATACTCATGAGTAAACGAACATGAAATAAAGGTAGTTGCTCTAGTCTTGATTTCCTCGACAATGGCTCCAAATTCTGCTGAGCTTCCCTGTCTGATTGCATCTACCACCACCTTGCAATCGGAGGCAACAAGTAAATGGTTGATATAGAGATCTTCTGAAAGTGCTAATGCCTCCCGAACAGCTAGTGCTTCTAGCACTTGGGGGTTGTGCAGTCCTCTGAAAACGAGAGCTGACTGTAACGCCCTGAGACCGATGTGCCAGGTGTCGTTCAGTTATTCACTGATGTTGCCAGGTCATTTGCTTGTGTGTTGCATTTCATCATGTCATCATGTGCACTGCATCATCATGTTTTAAAACTTGCATTCGTCCGGGTTCTCCGAGTTCTCTTTGTTGTCCGTTCTGAGCCCAACCACACTTGCACACGCCCGCGGCATGTCTGAAATAGTATTTTATAAGTGGCCGAAGAATGTTCTCGGAATGGGATGAGAGTTGGCGTGTGGTGTTGTTTTGTTGTCAGTAGACCGCCCGCCAAGTTTCATCGCGTTCGGAGTTCGTTTGATAGCCCAACGGATAATTATAGCGGCAGTATAGCCGGTCATTTTTCGTCGGACGTTTTCGGTCTCCGGAAACTGTTACCGGGCTGCCTTCTCCTCTCTCTTCTCAGCCCAACCCCCTCTTTGCACAACCACAAACCCCCCCCCCCCGTGTGTGCGTCCGAGAATTGTCCGGAACCCGACCCGCTCTGTCGTTACCGTTGGATCCGGATCATCTCCAAACGTCTGTAAAATATCTTCGGTTTTTCTTTTGGACTCCCTAGCTTATTTTTCTCGTCCGCCCGATTACGATCGGAGGGACCGATTAGCCCCTAACCTAATCCACCTACTGTATATATTTTGACCAACCCTAAAATTGAGGAGAGATGTCCCATCCTCCCAGCCAGCCGCCGCCGCCACTCCACAAAATCCCCATCGGGATCATCCCAGATCCACCTCCCTCCTCATTTTCCTCTCCTGCCAGATCCAACCAGCGGCCCCGACCATCTCCCTTGATTTACGCCGCCACCCAACCAGTGCATCCCTCCCGATCCATCCATCCAATAGCCATGAGGGCCTCCTCTGCCTCCCCGTTCGGCCTGGATCGGAGCCCGAGCGTGGAGAGTTCGCTCCCGAACCAGCGCACTCGCCGGCTCCTCACCGAGCACCTCGCCACCAACCCTCGCCGGCCATCGTAGCCCTCGTCGTCCGCAACCGACCCGCAGGACCTGACCGCTTCCCCGCGACCTCGTCTGTCCAGCGCGCACCAGCAGAACAGGCCGGCCTCCATCGTCCCCGCCTCGCCAAGTCCCGCGCCAAGCCTCCGCGTCGCCGGAGCCCTGTGCAGCTGCGCCGCTGCCTGTCTGCATCTCCTCTGCCTCGCCCCGTTCGCCCGCAAGCAGCACCACCACCGGAGTTCCCTTCGTCGTCGGTCACCACCACCAGGTCGTCCCGCTCCCTGCCATCTCCCTCCTCTCGCTTTCTCCGCCTCCTATGGATGCCTCTCACCTCTCGACCTCTCTCTCTGTTCAAGCAGGAGCACACCAACGCCATGGAAGCCTCCCGATGGATCCCGGCCTCCTCCTCGCCTCGCGGGAGCAAGCCAGCAGGCAGACCCCGTCGCGCCCCACTCTGGCCTCCCTCGCTTTTCCCCGCGTCACCGGAGCCCCGCGTCCACGCTCCGTTCGTCGCCGTCTCTGCCAGGTCCGGCGGGTCCCCGCACCCCGGCCTCGTCCCTGGCTCCAAGTCGCCGCGCCGCCCCACCGGAGACCGCCAAGTCGATCGCCGCCGGCTCTGCCCGTCCTCTGCATCGCGCCAAGTCCTGCTCCTGCCTATGTTCGAGACGACTGCTTCAGCGCCCCGCATCGCCCCCGTTGACCAGCGCGCGGGCCGCGCCAAGGCAAGCGCCAGGCCCAGCCTGCTTCTTTGCCGGCCCGGCGCACCCCTCCTCACCCAGCCAACCTTCTTCCCTGAACCGGGCCAAAGCCCATGGGTGAGGCCTCCCCAGCGCCTCCTTTTTTTTATTGCTATTTGGGCTAGACAGATTCGGCCCGAGTCACGTTTTTTTTCGCCGAACGTTTTTTTTCTATTTAACCAGTGCACTGCATATTTACAGAACTGCCCCTATGTTAAACTGCTAATAACTTTTGAACCATGCATCCAAATAAAACATGTTATATATGTAAGATGCTCAGAATTTTATCTACTTTCATAATCTGCCTTTTTCATCCATGTTTGAAATGTTTAAAATGATGTTTGTTTAAATTTGCTCCTATGCCTTGCTAAAATGATTTAATTCATAAGTATTCAACCGTAGCTCCAAATTAAATAAACTTTATATGTAAATGGGGTAGAATTTTGCCTAGTTTAACATGGTGGCCTTACTTTGCATGTTTAACAACCCTAAAATTGCGTTTAGGACAGAACAGGACCTAATCTAAAATATGCATATGGGGAGTTTCCGGAATTGTTGTTCGTTGCTTCCGGCCTCATTTAAACTTGACTAGATAGGTAGTTTTACTTTGCTTCACCCTCTTGCCATGTTAATCAACATTTAATATTGTTGGGGTATATAAACGAGATCGAACTAAATAACTTGTTGTGGTGTTTCGTCAATATGCAACTCATTGCATATTGATCTCCACTTAATTTGTAGAACTGCTTGTGCACTTTCCCATGCCATGCATATTTAAACCAGACATGCATCATACTTGATTGTGCATCATGACATGTTTATGTGATGGTTGTTTATTATGTTGTGTGCTTCCTTTTCCGGTGTTGCTTCTTCGGGTTGGTTCCGGTAACATCGCGCTTGTGAGGACCCGTTCGTCTACGTTCCGTTTATCTTCTTCATGGACTCATTCTTCTTCCTTGCGGGATTTCAGGCAAGATTATCATACCCTCGGAATCACTACTATCTTTGCTATGCTAGTTTGCTCGCTCTTTTGCCATGCCAATGCTACGATGCCTACCATTTGCTTGTCAGCCACCCAAATTGCCATGTCAAACCTCTAACCCACCATGTCCTAGCAAACCGTTGATTGGCTATGTTACCGCTTTGCTCAGCCCCTCTGATAGCGTTGTTAGTTGCAGGTGAAGATTGAAGTTTGTTCCTTGAATGTTCCTTGTTGGAACATGGAGATGTTGTTCCTTGTTGGAACATGTTTACTTGTTGGGATATCACAATATATCTTATTTAATTAATGCATCTATATACTTGGTAAAGGGTGGAAGGCTCGGCCTTATGCCTGGTGTTTTGTTCCACTCTTGCCGCCCTAGTTTCCGTCATATCGGTGTTATGTTCCCGGATTTTGCGTCCCTTACGCGGTTGGGCTATTATGGGAACCCCTTGACAGTTCGCCTTAAGTAAAGCTTCTCCAGCAATGCCCAACATTGGTTTTACCATTTGCCACCTAGCCTTTTTCCCTTGGGAGTCGCGCATCCCGAGGGTCATCTTTTTCTTAACCCCCCGGGCCAGTGCTTGTCTAAGTGTTGGTCCGAACTAGAGTCCTGTGCAGCGCCCCCTCGGGGCAACTCGAGGTTTGGTTTTAGTTGTACGGAGCGCTCATCTGAGTGTGCCCTGAGAAAGAGATATGTGCAGCTCCTATCGGGATTTGTCGGCACATTCGGGCGGTGTTGCTGGTTTAGTTTTACCCTGTCGAAATGTCTTGTTGTACCGGGATACCGAGTCTGATCGGAATGTCTCGGGTGGAGGTCTATTCCTTCGTTGACCGTGAGAGCTTGTGATGGGCTAAGTTGGGACACCCCTGCAGGGATTTGAACTTTCGAAAGCCGTGCCCGCGGTTATGGGCAGATGGGAATTTGTTAACGTCCGGTTGTAGAAAACCTGAAGTTGACCTTAATTAAAATACATCAACCGCGTGTGTAACCGTGATGGTCTCTTTCCGGCAGAGTCCGGGAAGTGAACACGGTGTTGGAGTTATGCTTGACGTAGGTAGTCCAGGATCACTTCTTGATCATACCTTTATCGACCGTGCTTTGCCTTCTCTTCTCGCTCTCATTTGCGTATGTTAGCCACCATATATGCTAGTCGCTTGCTGCAGCTCCACCTCATTACTCCATCCTTCCTATAAGCTTAAATAGTCTTGATCTCGCGGGTGCGAGATTGCTGAGTCCCTGTGGCTCACAGATACTTCCAAACCAGTTTGCAGGTGCCTATGTTTCCGTGCAGATGACGCAACCAAGCTCAGGAGGAGCTCGATGAAGATCTTGCCCTTTGTGTTGTTTCGTTCTAGTTGATCAGTAGTGGAGCCCAGTTGGGGTCGATCGGGGACCTTTGTCGCATTTGGGGTTCTTCTTTTATTTTGGTTCCGTAGTCGGACCTTGATTGTATCTGTATGATGTAATGCTTTACTCATGTAATTGTGTGAAGTGGCGATTGTAAGCCAACTATGTATCTCTTTCCCTTATGTATTACATGGGTTGTGTGAAGATTACCTCACTTGCGACATTGCTTTCAATGCGGTTATGCCTCTAAGTCGTGCTTCGACACGTGGGAGATATAGCCGCATCGAGGGCGTTACAAGTTGGTAATCAGAGCCTTCCCCGACCTTAGGAGCCCCATTGCTTGATCGTTTTTAGCGGCCGAGTTGTGTCTAGAAAAAATGTTTTGAGTCATTTAGGAATTATATATCGGAGAGTTTAGGAATTCTTTTTACTCCTCAGTCCCTTCGTCACTCTTGCGAGGCATCCTGACGTAGAGTTTTGACTCTTCTCTTCTCAAATTTCACAAAAAAAATTTTAGGATCACGCGGGTATCTTGGAATCGTTCCGATGGTTTTATGATGAGAACATTGTCTTGGTGCCTCCTGTCAGGGGTTTAGTGGAAGTGTCCCGGGGAGTTGAGCTCTGAGGTGTTGTCATCATAATTTTATCGTTGCAGTTCTGGAATACCTGAGTTTAGTACGCCGAAATCGAAAATCTCTTTTATGCAGTTGTTGGTGAGATAACCCCGATAACCCAGTACTGAGGTGAGTACGGGAGTATTGCCATGACTTGTATAACGGATGCTTTTCGAAGGTTGAGGTAGACGATTTCCGAAGGTTTCTTGGTTATGTGTTGAAGGATGGATACAACTGGATGTAGGATTTGCTAGTTTGGGTGAGATATTATGCTTCCCCTGTATCCCCAACACCTGATTGCATAACCGGAAAAATTTCGGGAGTTTCATAGGTGGGAATTCAAGTAGCTCTTAGGATATCTTTTCGACAGATGTATGATATGAAATTGGGGTTCGACGTCTAGTGGTCTGCCTATTCACGGTCGATTTTATAGTGGTCTCGTTGTGTCTTAAAGAGTCCTTGGCTATGCCGACTCGGGGACGCTTCGTATGTCATGTGCACTGCCTTGTACATGATGGTGCTGTACACTTGAGCCCGTGTAGGCCCCACCACGAAAACTTCGGACGAAATCTCTATCATATGTTTGTTCCGGCTTATTCTGCAAGCCAATCCTTTGTTTTGTTTTATTTGTGGTATTCGAGTTGCTTCGAGTCAAATGTTGAATCCATACCTTTTCCAAATGGTGTTCTCATATTCCTATGCGAATACTAATCCTTCTTGATCATCGAGATTGTGCTGTCAATCCTTTTTAACCGGTGTGCTCCTCCTCAAGTGGATCCAATCATTTCAACATCAGTAAGATCAATTATCTCTTCTTCTCAACGGTGTTATTTCTTCCGTCTCCAAGTTGCCTTTGTTTTTTTTCCCACCCTCCCTCCCTTTGTTTTTCTCCAAGGACTCAGATTTCTTAATCGAGTATCCATCTTGTTGATGTGAAGTCTCTCCATTCTTTTCCTTCAATGTTCTTATCCGGTGATTCTCATGAAGTTTCTAACGGAACTTCAAGTTCGTCATTCCTCATTCCTTTCTCTTCTCCGGTGGATTCAAGTCAAGATTTGTCGATTATATCCCCTTTTTCTCGTCTCAAATACCTTCTCTTGACGGTGCTCCTCATATTTATTCATTTCTCGCTATTCTATTGTTCCGGAGTGCTCAAGATATCTCGAAGATTCGTGTTTCCACTCTGCATTCGTTCAAGCTCTTTCGAGATTGGTATCTCATTCAAGTCATTTAATTCAACCGGTGCAGCATCTCTTTTAAATCTTTTCAACGGTGTTCTTTTGAGTGGGCCCTAACCCACAGGTCTTTTCCCAGGATCTTACCTGACTCTTCTAATTCTCCCGGAGATGTCCTTAAAATTCTTTTCGAAGTTTGACGTAAGAATGATTATCATCAGTCATATGTCCTTCTCCAAGATCTTTCAAATTCTTTTCATCGTTGGTTCAACCTTTCTAATTTTCATCCCGGAGTGCCTCAACAATTTTGGTGGTTCTCGTCATCATTCTCAACATGTGCAGACCGAAGAGGGATTTCTCCTTAATCTTGCTCTTTTCTCTTCAAGATTCGTGGTGCTAGCTTGTTGCCATCCTCTCATAATTGTTTTCGATTGTGAGAATCTTTTTCACCCATCTGGAGTAATTCAAGAGTCCTCTCAGTTTGTATCCGGAGTCCATCAATTCAGGTTTATTCATTCTCAGCTTTCAGTTATCATTCTCCGATCTTACCGGTGCCTTGTTCAAGTGATCTTTAATCGACTCGTGCTCTCTTCGTTCTCATGTATCTAAATACCCTAAAGTATCTTCATTCATTTTGCAATTCTTCCCGGTGATTTGTGCATTTGCTACGTTCAATTTCAATTCTTACGGTGGTTCGTTCAAGAGTTCTCTTTCTTTGTTATCATATCAATTCATTCGTTCTTTCCAAATCCTACCGGTGGTTCGTTGAAGACCTTCTCAAGTTTACGCCATATCTCTCTTAATCCTTGATACGAGAATGAGTAGTATGCCAAATCCATTTTTTGTCATCAATTTAATTGGTGAAGGATAGGCATAATGTAATTCTTATTCTTGTTGCATCGACTGAACTCAATTCCCTATTCCGGAGGCTCATCAAATTCTTGATTTCTTTTGTTCATCTTTCTTTTCCCGGAGTTCCAAGCTCTAATTATCACGGAGATCCATCTGAATCATTGCAAGGATTCACCTTGTGTTTTCAATTTCTCTTTCTTTTCATTCCTTTTGTTTACCGGAGTTCTTCATGGAGGTTCTACATGATGGTTCATCAAGGATTTAATTCCCTTCTCAAAGTTTTCATCGAGATTCTTTCCTAAGGAGCTCAAGCTTTCTTCATATGGTAATCCGGAGTGCAATTCTTTCTACCATATTTTGGAGGTGGTATTATGTCATTCTTGATAATTTGAGTTCATGTTCCATGATTCACATGTTGTTAAGAATGAGTTATTTTTAAATCCATCAACCTCGTTGTTGGAGTTATCTTGTGTCATATTTCACCTAAAAGCCTTCCATTGGGAATGTTGCTATTTGTGGTGCTTGCCAATGATCCAAGTTATCTCTTTATCATCTTGGTGGAAGAAGTGTTCATCTCTTCGTCGATCTAAAGCTAGCAATCATTTCCGTTAGTGGCCGGTTGTCACCTCATAATTTTGAGATGTTTTCCATAAGCCCACTACAAGCTTATTCGTTTCGTTGTTGGTTTTTCCCAACAACCCCGTTGTAACCTTCTTGGAAGAGTGCTTTCCAAGCTCAATTGTGGCAGAAGTTGCCATTTCCCCCTCCATTCTGTTATTCCAATGATATATCTTCTATTATTTCTTTCGGAGGCATTGTGACATTGCTCTTTTCACTCACCATCTCGATTCGTGAGGATCGTGTTCTTTTCTTGCTTATCCATTTAACCGGAGTGTCATGTTTTCATTCGAGTTCTCTAATCTTATCAAGTTTTCCCTCCTTCCTCAACTGGAGAGCTGTCTGAAATCCTTCTTACCCATTGTGCCATTCTTTCAATAGTTCCGGAGGCAGTGTATTGTGATTTCATCAAGTATCTTCTCATCTTATCAAGTTCTTATTCAATTCTTTTTCTTTTCAATCGGAGTGCTGCCCGAAGTTGTTCTCCCTTGTTCCTCTTTTCTAACGGAGTGCCTTCAGCTTCGTCACCTCCATTGTATTCTTTTCTCGAAATGGATTAACCTCTCAAGGTTCTTTGGTTTCACTCATTGGTCAAAGAAGCAACTTAGTTTTACCTCTTCTCTTCCTCTTCCATTTCTCTCTGGTGCCATCCTAGATCTCGGGACGAGATCCTCTCGTAGTGGTGGAGTGTTGTAACGCCCCGAGACCGATGTGCCAGGTGTCGTTCAGTTATTCGCTGATGTTGCCAGGTCATTTGCTTGTGTGTTGCATTTCATCATGTCATCATGTGCACTGCATCATCATGTTTTAAAACTTGCATTCGTCCGGGTTCTCCGAGTTCTCTTTGTTGTCCGTTCTGAGCCCAACCACACTTGCACACGCCCGCGGCATGTCTGAAATAGTATTTTATAAGTGGCCGAAGAATGTTCTCGGAATGGGATGAGAGTTGGCGTGTGGTGTTGTTTTGTTGTCAGTAGACCGCCCGCCAAGTTTCATCGCGTTCGGAGTTCGTTTGATAGCCCAACGGATAATTATAGCGGCAGTATAGCCGGTCATTTTTCGTCGGACGTTTTCGGTCTCCGGAAACTGTTACCGGGCTGCCTTCTCCTCTCTCTTCTCAGCCCAACCCCCTCTTTGCACAACCACAGACCCCCCCCCCCCGTGTGTGCGTCCGAGAATTGTCCGGAACCCGACCCGCTCTGTCGTTACCGTTGGATCCGGATCATCTCCAAACGTCTGTAAAATATCTTCGGTTTTTCTTTTGGACTCCCTAGCTTATTTTTCTCGTCCGCCCGATTACGATCGGAGGGACCGATTAGCCCCTAACCTAATCCACCTACTGTATATATTTTGACCAACCCTAAAATTGAGGAGAGATGTCCCATCCTCCCAGCCAGCCGCCGCCGCCACTCCACAAAATCCCCATCGGGATCATCCCAGATCCACCTCCCTCCTCATTTTCCTCTCCTGCCAGATCCAACCAGCGGCCCCGACCATCTCCCTTGATTTACGCTGCCACCCAACCAGTGCATCCCTCCCAATCCATCCATCCAATAGCCATGAGGGCCTCCTCTGCCTCCCCGTTCGGCCTGGATCGGAGCCCGAGCGTGGAGAGTTCGCTCCCGAACCAGCGCACTCGCCGGCTCCTCACCGAGCACCTCGCCACCAACCCTCGCCGGCCATCGTAGCCCTCGTCGTCCGCAACCGACCCGCAGGACCTGACCGCTTCCCCGCGACCTCGTCTGTCCAGCGCGCACCAGCAGAACAGGCCGGCCTCCATCGTCCCCGCCTCGCCAAGTCCCGCGCCAAGCCTCCGCGTCGCCGGAGCCCTGTGCAGCTGCGCCGCTGCCTGTCTGCATCTCCTCTGCCTCGCCCCGTTCGCCCGCAAGCAGCACCACCACCGGAGTTCCCTTCGTCGTCCGTCACCACCACCAGGTCGTCCCGCTCCCTGCCATCTCCCTCCTCTCGCTTTCTCCGCCTCCTATGGATGCCTCTCACCTCTCGACCTCTCTCTCTGTTCAAGCAGGAGCACACCAACGCCATGGAAGCCTCCCGATGGATCCCGGCCTCCTCCTCGCCTCGCCGGAGCAAGCCAGCAGGCAGACCCCGTCGCGCCCCACTCTGGCCTCCCTCGCTTTTCCCCGCGTCACCGGAGCCCCGCGTCCACGCTCCGTTCGTCGCCGTCTCTGCCAGGTCCGGCGGGTCCCCGCACCCCGGCCTCGTCCCTGGCTCCAAGTCGCCGCGCCGCCCCACCGGAGACCGCCAAGTCGATCGCCGCCGGCTCTGCCCGTCCTCTGCATCGCGCCAAGTACTGCTCCTGCCTCTGTTCGAGACGACTGCTTCAGCGCCCCGCATCGCCCCCGTTGACCAGCGCGCGGGCCGCGCCAAGGCAAGCGCCAGGCCCAGCCTGCTTCTTTGCCGGCCCGGCGCACCCCTCCTCACCCAACCAACCTTCTTCCCTGAACCGGGCCAAAGCCCATGGGTGAGGCCTCCCCAGTGCCTCCTTTTTTTTATTGCTATTTGGGCTAGACAGATTCGGCCCGAGTCAAGTTTTTTTTCGCCGAACGTTTTTTTTCTATTTAACCAGTGCACTGCATATTTACAGAACTGCCCCTATGTTAAACTGCTAATAACTTTTGAACCATGCATCCAAATAAAACATGTTATATATGTAAGATGCTCAGAATTTTATCTACTTTCATAATCTGCCTTTTTCATCCATGTTTGAAATGTTTAAAATGATGTTTGTTTAAATTTGCTCCTATGCCTTGCTAAAATGATTTAATTCATAAGTATTCAACCGTAGCTCCAAATTAAATAAACTTTATATGTAAATGGGGTAGAATTTTGCCTAGTTTAACATGGTGGCCTTACTTTGCATGTTTAACAACCCTAAAATTGCGTTTAGGACAGAACAGGACCTAATCTAAAATATGCATATGGGGAGTTTCCGGAATTGTTGTTCGTTGCTTCCGGCCTCATTTAAACTTGACTAGATAGGTAGTTTTACTTTGCTTCACCCTCTTGCCATGTTAATCAACATTTAATATTGTTGGGGTATATAAACGAGATCGAACTAAATAACTTGTTGTGGTGTTTCGTCAATATGCAACTCATTGCATATTGATCTCCACTTAATTTGTAGAACTACTTGTGCACTTTCCCATGCCATGCATATTTAAACCGGACATGCATCATACTTGATTGTGCATCATGACATGTTTATGTGATGGTTGTTTATTATGTTGTGTGCTTCCTTTTCCGGTGTTGCTTCTTCGGGTTGGTTCCGGTAACATCGCGCTTGTGAGGACCCGTTCGTCTACGTTCCGTTTATCTTCTTCATGGACTCGTTCTTCTTCCTTGCGGGATTTCAGGCAAGATGATCATACCCTCGGAATCACTACTATCTTTGCTATGCTAGTTTGCTCGCTCTTTTGCCATGCCAATGCTACGATGCCTACCATTTGCTTGTCAGCCACCCAAATTGCCATGTCAAACCTCTAACCCACCATGTCCTAGCAAACCGTTGATTGGCTATGTTACCGCTTTGCTCAGCCCCTCTTATAGCGTTGTTAGTTGCAGGTGAAGATTGAAGTTTGTTCCTTGTTGGAACATGGAGATGTTGTTCCTTGTTGGAACATGTTTACTTGTTGGGATATCACAATATATCTTATTTAATTAATGCATCTATATACTTGGTAAAGGGTGGAAGGCTCGGCCTTATGCCTGGTGTTTTGTTCCACTCTTGCCGCCCTAGTTTCCGTCATATCGGTGTTATGTTCCCGGATTTTGCGTCCCTTACGCGGTTGGGCTATTATGGGAACCCCTTGACAGTTCGCCTTAAGTAAAGCTTCTCCAGCAATGCCCAACATTGGTTTTACCATTTGCCACCTAGCCTTTTTCCCTTGGGAGTCGCGCATCCCGAGGGTCATCTTTTTCTTAACCCCCCCGGGCCAGTGCTTGTCTAAGTGTTGGTCCGAACTAGAGTCCTGTGCAGCGCCCCCTCGGGGCAACTCGAGGTTTGGTTTTAGTTGTACGGAGCGCTCATCTGAGTGTGCCCTGAGAAAGAGATATGTGCAGCTCCTATCGGGATTTGTCGGCACATTCGGGCGGTGTTGCTGGTTTAGTTTTACCCTGTCGAAATGTCTTGTTGTACCGGGATACCGAGTCTGATCGGAATGTCTCGGGTGGAGGTCTATTCCTTCGTTGACCGTGAGAGCTTGTCATGGGCTAAGTTGGGACACCCCTGCAGGGTATTATCTTTCGAAAGCCGTGCCCGCGGTTATGGGCAGATGGGAATTTGTTAACGTACGGTTGTAGAAAACCCGAAGTTGACCTTAATTAAAATACATCAACCGCGTGTGTAACCGTGATGGTCTCTTTCCGGCGGAGTCCGGGAAGTGAACACGGTGTTGGAGTTATGCTTGACGTAGGTAGTCCAGGATCACTTCTTGATCATACCTTTATCGACCGTGCTTTGCCTTCTCTTCTCGCTCTCATTTGCGTATGTTAGCCACCATATATGCTAGTCGCTTGCTGCAGCTCCACCTCATTACTCCATCCTTCCTATAAGCTTAAATAGTCTTGATCTCGCGGGTGCGAGATTGCTGAGTCCCTGTGGCTCACAGATACTTCCAAACCAGTTTGCAGGTGCCTATGTTTCCGTGCAGATGACGCAACCAAGCTCAGGAGGAGCTCGATGAAGATCTTGCCCTTTGTGTTGTTTCGTTCTAGTTGATCAGTAGTGGAGCCCAGTTGGGGTCGATCGGGGACCTTTGTCGCATTTGGGGTTCTTCTTTTATTTTGGTTCCGTAGTCGGACCTTGATTGTATCTGGATGATGTAATGCTTTATTCATGTAATTGTGTGAAGTGGCGATTGTAAGCCAACTATGTATCTCTTTCCCTTATGTATTACATGGGTTGTGTGAAGATTACCTCACTTGCGACATTGCTTTCAATGCGGTTATGCCTCTAAGTCGTGCTTCGACACGTGGGAGATATAGCCGCATCGAGGGCGTTACACTGACGCTCCCATGAACAAACCTCTCTCATCCCTGCAAACCACACCAACTGCGCCAAACATACCTGGGCGTGACACGGCCGCGTCCACATTGAGTTTGTAGTAATCTGTTGGTGGTGGAATCCACGTACGGGGTCGTGGTACTGCTATCCCATGTGCTTCCTCCTTCTTCTTCTTCAAAAACTCTATGTCTGATAAGTAAGCTTTGATGAAGTTGTCAGTGGCAAACGGAGTCTGGTATATATCCTCATGTATAGCTTTCCGTCTTGCACTCCAAATCGCCCATAAAGTAACAATCATCAACTGAAATTGCTCCGGTGGAAGAGAGTCATTCATGGCAAAGAGCCACAGCCGTGCGTCAGGTTCTGAGGTTGCCCACATGTGCTCGACCATCTCGGCTTCTGAAAGTGCCCACACACACCTAGACACATTACACTCCAGCAAAGAATGCCGTCAGCTATCCTGCCCTCCGCATAGGGAGCAAGCACTCGTAGTGGCCATATGACGATGGTTTAGGACATCTCCCGTAGGGAGTGAGTGTTGCGCCAATCGCCAAGTGAAAAAGCGCAGTTTCGGTGGCACTGACATGTTCCATAGCGAGTTCCACCCCCTCATCTCATGTTCAGAGTTGGAAGGATCCTCCCTTTCCTCCAGCCATGCCTCGCGCCCAATCTTGATCTTGACAATCATCTTATAAGCTGACCGTACAGAAAAACGCCCCCTTGAATCATCATTCCATGCCCAGAAATCGTCCACACGCCGTGTACAGAGCGGTATTTGCAAGATCGCCTCCACATCAATGGGTATGAACACCTGTCTAAGCAAGTCCTCTCGCCACGCAGCTCTAGTGTGGTCGATCAGATCAGAAACCAGTTGCGGTGGGTCAGCAACTAAGGAGGCCACCGGCTTCATCATTCCGTCCCTTGGGATCCAACTATGTTGCCATATGTTCGTGGTAGTTCCATCATCAATACGCCGGATAGCTCCTTGGGTGATAATATCTCTCCCATCAAGTATAGATCGCCACACCTGAGAAGGATGTGGACCTAGTTGAGCTTCAAGGACTGTACATTGTGGAAAATATGATGCTTTAAGGATTTGTGCACTAAGAGAGGAGGGATCATTCAATAATCTCCAAATTTGCCGAGACAAAAGTGCCAAGTTGAAGATTTCTATATCCCGAAAGCCAAGTCCTCCATCCGACTGTTGGTCGGCGATTTATGCCGACCGACTGTTGGTTGCCAATTGGGCCGGCCCGTCGATCTCTTGGCGCGCGAGGGCCCAAAAGTTGGCGCCCAGCTTCCCTCACATTTTTTCGTTCGGCGCCCTCTGATCCAAATTCCCCAAACCTAATCCTCCCACGCACTCCCTCCGCCGCCGGTGCACCCAAATTCCCCAAACCTTATCCTCTCACGTGCTGCCTCCACCGCCGGCCAATAGCTATCTACCAGCCCGCACGCCGTCACCGCGGCAGCGAGGTTGCGGCCCTATCCCCATCATCCTCCTCCACCCCCACAGCTAGCCCCAAACACTTCTAAGTTCTAACCCTAGCTTGTGCCCGGTCACCTTCATCCGCTAAGGCCTGGTGGTGGACGCCATCGTTCATCTCAGATCCAGGGGTGAGAGAGACGTGGGTCACCTGGGAGACAGAGCACTCACACCCTCGCTCGTCACCCAGGCGCCGGACCGCCACCGCCACGCCATGGGCCTCCTCCGATCTGCAGTCGCCGGTTCGTTTGAAGGAGGATCTGGACGTTGACTGCTGATGCTTCCCCTCCCCGGGGGTGAGTGTTCTTTTCCTTCTCCTCTCCCTCTCCCCACCTCCCCAATCGCTGCTGTCGTTAGTTGATTTGTTTGCTTTTCCCCTTTTCTCTTCAGAAGATCCACGATGACTTGTGGTAGTACTTCTACCCAGAAATCAGCGCCTCGGCCGGGAGCTTGAGCTCGAGCAGAATGTTAAGAACAGGGGCTCTATCTGCTAATGGGGTAGCCCGAAATGCAGTCTAAGACCTGGCTACTGCTCGTTTGATTTCTAGACATGAGAGGATAAGAACTTGAGAGGAATAAGCTTGGTGCTATGATTGCAAAAAAATACCTATACTACAGGTAATCCTTTTAGTATTGCAGGAAATCTTAATTCATTACTTTCTATAATATATAAATGTATCCCCGTATCTGTGTTCTGAGAAGAGGGACAGCCCTGAGAACTAGCTTCAGGTTCCACAAAAGGTCCAAATAATCGTACTAATGTTTCAGACTTTAGTTAAGCAATTGTAGAATTCTTGCAAACATAGGAGTATATTCAATTTTCATGCTCTGAACCAGGTGAGAGTTGAGACACGCCATACACAGGCCCTGCAAGCGGGCAGAAATAGACCTCTTCGTCAATGACTTCTACAAGGATGATATTGACCTAGAGGCTGGAGCTTTGCTACTCTTTCTGGCCAACAACAAGGTATCCTTTACCTTTTCTCTCCCCACATCCAATTCTTCCTTGTTCCTATGCATCATGCTTATTTCTTGCTGTATGCCAACACACTGCAAGTGTTTGTTAAATTGTTAGTCTCAATGCTCCAATTCTAGCAGAAGGATTTTTGGTAGGAAGACATAGCATCACTCATAGTTGTATAGATTTACTGTTGTATTTCTATATTTTTGCAAAATTAGTCCTGTAAAACTTGCAAATTAGTTCAGTCCTTAAGTGGTTTTACACTTGGGTTTTTATTAACTTACAACTCTTTCCTCTATAATTTTGTGTTCTGTAGAACTTAGTTCAATGTTTTCTGGAATCAAGATAAAATACATATCTAGCAGTTTGTATTTGTAGAGTCATGCTTCTATAAATTTTATAGTTGTATTTTCTCCATAAATTTGCTTCGATAGTTCTGTAGCTTCCAGAATAGTTCAGATGTTAAGTGGTTTTACTCTTAGACTTGTGTACGCCTGCAACTTTTTTTATTTGTAATTTTGGAACATTTGTTGTGTAAAACTTCAGTTCAGTTTCTGGAAAACAAGATTAAATATGTATCTGTAAAACTTCTGTTCAGTTTCTGGAAACAGGATTAAATATGTAACTTATCAGTTTCTAAGTTGCAGTCATGCTTCTACACATTTTATAGTTCTATTTTCTGTGAATTTGCTTTAGTAGTTCTGTAAAACATTTAGAATAGTTCACTTCTGGAATGAAGAGTTAATATGTATTAAGTGGTTTTGTAATTTATCTTTTTTGCTTTTATAGATTTCCAGCTGTATTTTGTTTGTAATTTTTCTTCAGTAGTTCTGGAATGAAGTAATTAAGCTGTTGTTCTAATTTATTCTCAGTATTTTTCTATTAATTTACACTTAGACTGAATTAAGTTGTATCGGTTTGCATATATATACTGTTCTATTGGGTATAGATTACTTTTTTCTATCTAATTTATAGCCTTTTGTATATATGAATGTTTTCTATATAATACTTAAGTGGTCTTCTAAATTATACATTATTTGCTTTCATATACTACTGAAGTGAGTTCTGGTTCCAGATGTGAAGTGAAGAACAAGGGATCGAACAGATGTGAAATTGATGAAGTGATTCTGTGAGGAACTTACCAGGTTTTCTCCATGTTCAGGTGCAAAGGGGCCTCAAGTGCAAAGTTCAGGTTCAGTGCACTTATTACGCTGTCACGTTTTTTACTGAATCTTTTTTGGTTTGCAGACGCTTTTGGTCTTGTGATGTAAATTCACACAACATTCATTTTTTCCTATTCTTATTCATGTTACTCTATAAATGTTAGATATCTAGGAATGTTGCTTATCCAATTTTTCTGTTTAGATGACAATTGAGGCACTTTCTTCACTCTGTTCTAAAAGGTATGCCCAAGTTAATCTGTTGTAACTAAAAACTAGAATATGTATATGGACCCGACTTTTGTTATTGGAGGTGAGAATATATTTGTGTTGGGAATTCCCTCTTAAATATTTTCAGATTCAGATTTGATGTTGAGCTAGCTAATCAGTATTAGAATCCCTATTTTTAATGTAGCTTTTTTAGCCAATTAAGTATATGCCACTTCAAGAGGCAGATTGTCGGCCTACATTATTTGCTAGAGATTTTATTTCTGCCACTAATACCTCATTTTCTAATTCATGTTTGGTGAAATCTTAAGTTAAATCTCTGTAGTACCTTGGTTTATAGCATCAGGAATTAGTTAAGCCATGGACACATGACATGGTTTTGTAGTCATCTTCCTCATTTTCTTTCTGCCCCTTCCTTTCAATTATGGCAACTGGTACTGCATACATATGCCTCGTTCCTGTTGTAGCTGCTCCTCTTACCTAGTTCCCCATATGACACTTTCTGTAGTTCGCATCATATTTGAATTGTTACATGTTCTGATTGCATGACTTAGGTGATCTTTTTTCCAGTTTTGGTATGGATAGCCAAGCCCTTCTATTATTTCTAGAAACTAGTGTGTAAGCAGTCAACACTATTTATATGTAAATGTTTTAAGATATAATATCATTTCTTGCAGCATGTGGTTCATTGAACAAGAAAAGGGACTGCTTCACATATGGAATGTTTGCAAATTTTAAAAAAAGATCAAAGGAAATTCAGTTTCTGATAGTGTATTATAATTGGGACTTGTTTAACTTTTGTAGGAAGCAAACAGAAGGACTGCACTCACAAGGGACCATGAAGCCAGTGATCCACGTCAACTGGATACTTTAGCTTCCATTTTGTACAACTAAGTCTTACTTTAGAACCTTTTGTGAACATTATGTATGATGTCTTGGTGGCTATGTTTAGAACAATTTGGGCCCTCTTTGATTTGAAGGATTTTCAAAACGTTGGAATAGGAAAAATACAGGATTTGAGTGGCATGTCCACTTGAATCCTATAGGATTAGCCTAGAGTGTTTGATGCTACATGAAAAACAAAGGAATTAAAAAAAGAGGTTGGAGTGGATGCTAGATTTCCAATGAAATGTAGTACACTTGATTCCATAGGAAAAAATCCTATAGGATTCAATCTTGTGAATCAAACTACAAATGTAGGAAAAAATCCTAAGGATTCTAACCCTCCAGAAGTCCCATGGAATTCCTTTGAATCAAAGGAGCCCTTGAAGTATATGTATCTGACAATTTTTTAATTAATGGAATAATAAATGTTTGATGTACCTGATGTATGGTTTCTTGTATTTATGTTTTGAAGAGAACTATATGTATGTGACAATTAGTACCATATTTTAATTAAAGTTGTGGTTGGCTAAACAATGTTGGCGTAATGTTGGTCGGCAAAAGAACACACCGTCTGATTGTTGGTTGGCAAAGGTTCTTGGCAGGGCCATCGGAATGTTGGTCGGCAAAACAAATGCTGTCAAACAGTCGGTCGGGAAAGGGGCCAACAAAAAGTTGGTTGGTAAATAGCATCATCGAACAGTCGGTCGGGAATGATTATAATTAGCCGTCAAACAGTGGGTCGGCAAAGGTATGTCGGTCGGGAAAGGCTTTTCCCGTCTGGACTTTCCCCAACAAACATGGTCGGTCGGCAATAGTTTTTCCCAACCGACTGTTTGTTGGCAGATGCTGTTTTCCCGACCAATCTAGCTGTTGGGGTTGCAGTGTTGTGGTGTAGTGTTTGGGGAGGGGGGCGCACCCACCTTTCTTGGGGGGCAAGTTTCCCCTCTCCCCCCTTGGCTGCACCCTAGATGGGATCTAGGGGCTGCCGCCTCCCTTGGGGTGGGAACCCTAGAGGGGGCGCAGCCCCCTCCCCTCCCCTTATATATAGTTGAGGTCTAGGGGCTGCCCAACACATGAGTTTCTCTCCCTCTTGGCGCAGCCCTATCTCTCTCCCTCCTCGTCTCTTGCGGTGCTTGGCGAAGCCCTGCAGGATTGCCACGCTCCTCAATCACCACCATGCCATTGTGTTGCTGCTGGACGGAGTCTTCCTCAACCTCTCCCTCTCTCCTTGCTGGATCAAGGCATGGGAGACGTCACCGGGCTGCACGTGTGTTGAACGCGGAGGTGCCGTCCGTTCGGCACTAGGATCTCCGGTGATTTGGATCACGATGAGTACGACTCCTTCAACCCCGTTCTCTTGAACGCTTCCGCTTAGCGATCTACAAGGGTATGTAGATGCACTCCCCTTTCCCTCGTTGCTAGATTACTCCATAGATTGATCTTGGTGATGCGTAGAATTTTTTTGAATTTCTGCTACGTTCCCCAACAGGCAGAGCGGGTGATGATCCCGGCGGTCGATGGTGGGCTGGCGACTACGGTAGACGACGATGTGGTGGTGGCCACGACCACCACCTCCCGCCTTCGGGCCGCGGTGGCGGAGCGGGTGATGGCCATGGTGGCCGGAAGTGGGGTGGCGGCCACGACGGCCACGTCCCACCTTCGGGTCGTGGAGGCGGAGTGGGCGATGCCCTGGCTTTGGACGGAGCTGTGGCGGTAATGGCGGCCAGCAACAGCTGCCGACGGGCATCGGCGGCCGAGCGTGTGGTATGTGTTTCGTGCACAACCAAATGGTACGCTGCGCGCACTACACTACGCCGGGGACTGCGCCGCCGCCGCGGTGTAGCCTCCTAGCTGGAGATGTGCTCTGATGACGGCGGAGTGGCTGAGCGACGATGACGGTCCGGTGCCATTGCCGATTTTGGGAGAAGCAGGTGAGATAAGCTACATGGAGGGAGGGGAAAATGCGACGCATGACTCGCCGACCGTGACGGTTTATATAGTAGGTTGACAAGCATTGGGATTTGGGGGGATTTCACCGAGTTGGGCGGGAAGCTTGTGCGGGAACCCTGCGCGGTTGTGAGGGAATGGGCTCAGCACTGTTGGACAAAAGAATGCCCCCCCCCCGCGCTGATCAAGCTTGCGCTCGAACCGTCTGCGGCAACGGGGTGACAAGACATGCGAGAGAAGGATGAATGGACACGTACACATACATTTAATAAAAAAAACGTTTGCAATTTAATTAACTACTATACGCTCATCCTGGTTTATAAGTAAGATTTAATTAATAAAATACGAATGCATGTCACCAAAGATTATATCATCGGATTCATATTTGAACATAGTTTCCAGTTATATATTTTTGTAACATCCATTAACATTTTGTTGGTTAAATTTGAGGTTATATACCAGCAAGCATTTTCCCACAACACACACGGCGCCGGCCTCTGCTCGCGTCCCTCGGCAAGCTCTGCTCTAGGCGACGCTGCGTGCGGTGCTCGCTGTTAGGCGCCGCGGCGTGCTCTGCTCACGTTCGTCGGAGCGCGCTACTTGCGTCCTTAGGTGCGCTCGGGTTGTGGACAGCTTTTCCTTGCGTGTTCAACTACTATATGCATATATATGGTTGCTTGCTGTTGAGGCAACCGCGGAGCACTCTGCTCGCGTCCCTCCACACGCGCTCTGCCAGTGGTTGGGCTTGGGCACGATCACATCGGGGGACCCATATGCATGCGCTTGCGCCGTGCGCGTTGCCACGTGATGTAGTTACGTACGGCATGGTGGAGTTACGCGCTGAGAATTAGAACTGTCATTAGGGCGTGCCGATCGATACTCTAGGCAGTTCGGCCTCCCCTTTAATTCCCGCGACCATTATAACCTTAGTCTCTTCAACCTTTCGATTGTGCCCCACAACACAACAAGCACACCCACAACGGCACATAGAGAGGGGATGTCTAGCGGTGCTCCAATGGAGTTCGACGAGCATAAAGTGGAGACCCATGCGAGGGAGACAGATCTCTCGGTGGTGTACACCATCGACCCGGCCGTGGTGGACGACTACATCAACACCGTTGAGAAGTTGCTTGCTAGAGACAAGTACAAGGTGGTCGACATCGACATCTAGTACACCACCGATCGTCCTGGCATAGATCAGAATGTTGCCGTCGCCCAGTTGTGCGTGCGCCATCATGTCCTCATCTACCACTACTTCATGGCCAAAGAGCCTTGCGACCGTTTCAACAGGTTTGTCAACAGCACCGACTACAAGTTCGCCACGGTGGAAACCACCGACGATGTAAAAGCGCTCAGTGTTACGGGCTTGGCCTGCAAGAACCTTGTCGAAACCCGTGACCACTACATGGTCTGGGTAGCACGAAGAAGGACTCCCTGGTCAAACTTGCCTCGGCCATCATCAACCCCTACTACGAAAAGATGAAGCAGGATGCCCAGGGCCTGGATGCGGCGACTGGATGAACCTCACCTCAGGTTCGCGGCCAAGAGTGTGTACACATTCTACGAGATGCATATGGGGATCGTTGACATGAGGAAGTGCCTCGTTACCCAAATCGACGATCCCTGATTGAGCCACAAGCAGAGCAAGCGTCACAAGTAGTAGATGATGATCAGATGATCATTTTTGCTAGTTAATCATGCATGTAATATATAGTTTACTTTATTGGTGTGTGGAAGTGTCATATGTGTAGTAGCCACCTACGAAATTATGCATGTAATAGTTTACTTTGGTGTGTGCAAATGACATGGTTGTAGTAGCCACCTATGTAATTGGATGTTTAATTTGGTTATGCTACCATGTCCTTATAAGTTTGTGTATATATATATATATATGTATGTTGTTGTTCTGTATGCAATCCCATTGCACAACACACACGTCATAATAGCAGCAATCGTTTGTGTTATTATCGGTCTTTGCACACACTTCTGATTACATGCCTGTTTGTTGCGTATCACACACATCTTGTTATATTGAACCGTTTATGCTCTCTTGTCTCAACACAAACAATTCATCCGAGTGAACTGCATGCTGTATATCGCACACACCTTGATCTGGCTGACCGTTTCTTTTGTGTTGCCTAATCACAAACAGTTCATCCGAGTGAACCGTATGTTGTGTATCGCACACGCCTTCATCTAGCTGCCCATTTCTTTTGTTCCTTCTCTTCGCAAACAGATAATTGAACTGAACCGTATGCCCTGCATCGCACACGGAAAAAAACTCTGAACTATGTTTGATGCATCCCTCATCACAAACGTTTTGCACCTTTTTTGACGGGTTTTTTACACCACCGTTCGCGATTAATGCATCACACACAGTTTAGTCAAAGGGTCTCTCATCGTAGTGTCGCGTTAGCAGCATCCTTTAGTAGTGATATGATACATATCAACCAACTCTAATGTCACCTAGATACCCCAATGTCACCGCGAGTATGCGTGAGGTAATTATACAAATGAATGAAATAATTTTAGATTCATAATACTCAATCCAACACAAAGAACCTCAAAGAGTGCCCCAAGATTTCTACCGGAAAAACAAAGACAAGAATGTGCATCAACCCCTATGCATAGATTACCCCAATGTCACCTCGGGAATCCGCGAGTTGAGTGCCAAAACATATATCAAGTTAACCAATATGATACCCCATTTTCACCACAGGTATTCATAGCAAGACAGACATCAACTGCTCTCAAATCCATAAAAGTATTCAATCCGATAAAACGAAATCTCAAAGGGAAAACTCAATTCACGACAAGATAGAGAGGGGAAAACACCATATGATCCAACTATATTAACAAAGCCCGCGATACATCAAGATCGTGACATCTCAAGAACACGAGAGAGAGAGAGAGAGAGAGAGAGAGAGAGAGAGAGAGAGAGAGAGAGAGAGAGAGAGAGAGAGAGAGAGATTAAATACATAGCTACTGGCACAAACCCTCAGCACCGAGGGTGGACTACTCCCTCCTCATCGTGGTGGCCGCTGGGATGATGAAGATGGCCACCGGTGATGATTTCCCCCTCCGACGGAGTGCCGGAACGGTGTCCACATTAGTTTCTCATGGCTACATAGCCTTGCGGTGGTGGAACTTTTGATCTAGGGTTACCCCCTTGGTTTTTGGAATATTTGATGATTTATAGGGTGAAGAGGGGGTGCAGGAGGCCATCAAGGTGATTTAAACTACGTCGCTGGTGCCATTAAAAGTGGGGGCTGTTGGGATGAAGGTGGGCGGTGGAGCCTGGTAAAAGGGCTCGCCTCCCATTGAACCTTCATAGCGGCCTACTCGCACGCCTCCCGGTCAGCCGGTGCAGCGATCTGCTCGCACACCTCCCGTCGACTCACACGCTCTCGAACGGCACATGTCGTTGACTCGTGGCGGCACGTAAATGCCCACGATTTTAATACTGAAAGCGTTCGCCTTAACATGACAGGTATTTGTTCTAAAATACCTTGGCTCTTCATTTGTGCAACTTCTCATAAGCAGCTTGTCTCAAGTTAAAAAAAAACATTACGTATGAATATTTGTTCCATATCACAAGACCATGCTCAGTTTCATGAATTTCCGGTCACTTTTGGATTTTCTGAAATTTAAAATCTAGGATTCGAAACAATATCATAACCTCCATCATGCAATAAATTTTCGAGCGATACATCTTTAATGTTGTAGATGTTAATATTTCTTAAGAAGGGATTTGGTCAAAAAATTTGCTTAGTTAGACTTCAGACAAGTTATATATGCAAAGTAAAAGGATAATCCCTCCGTACCAGTGCATTGCTTGATATATTAACTCAAGTACTAGGCATGAACAAACGGGGCTCAATTCTGTCCTCATCCTGGTGTAGTAGTCCTATTAGTACTAGGCAATGGAGTTGACGGGTGACCTTGGGTAGTGGCGACCGAGGGAATTAAACCGTGCTCGCCACGGTAGGTAACGTTGTCTAGTTACTAAAGCATGCCTCCATTGTTCATCGGTGGTCATTATGGATCGGGGACATGAGGGGAATTTCCTAGGGTTGGAATTCTAGCCGCCAGATATTTCGACTCGAAACGCGGAGGCTCGACTGGTTGGGGTTGGCTAATGTGCGTACCACACACGCCACCAGAAGGACACGAGCCCGGTTTTTTTGAGGATCAACACTAGCCTGGGTCTGGCTGGTACGCCGTTGGGTGCTACCATTCCCGTATTTTCCTTGCAAATAGTAATCTCAACGTGGTAATTAATTTATGACGAGTTTTTGAATTAGAGTGAGTTTGTGATATAGTGATCTCAACGTGGATTTCACATTTCATGGTATCCCTAGTAAGTTTTTCATTGCAAATTCAAATTTAAAAGATGAACGGTATGGTGGTGGAAATACTTTGTGTGTATCAAGCATATGACCACACACACACACACATAGACACACACACACACACACACACACACACGAATACAACAACAATTCAGTAAGTATAGTGCATCTATTTTTCCAAACCATGCTTGTATGACACAATTTCAAAAATACTCCCTTTGTTCCTAAATATTTATCTTTTAGAGATTTCAACAAGTGACTACATACGGAGCAAAATGAGTGAATCCACACTCTAAAATATGTCTATATACATCTGTATGTGGCAGTCCATTTGAAATCTCTAAAAAGACTAATATTTAGGAACGAATGGAGTAAAATGTAAGACATGCATGGTCCTCAATTTAATATTTAAAATGAACAGGAAATTGAAACATGAATATTAAGTCTAGTACTACATACATGCAAATGTTGTGTTTAGGCGGAGCTATGTAGATTGTCGGGGGTTAAGCCCTCGACCTTAGATAAAATTGGGAAGCTCTATTCATGATTGTTTAGATTATATTATTTGAACATTATATTCCCCCACCCTCCCAAACACCGATTGGTTGTGCCCCCCCTCCCCGGCAAAATATCATGTGCCCCCACACCTTAGATGCTATATGCTGATACAAGTTGCTTGGAGCTCGTAGATCTAAGATGTAGCAGCTCACAGGATGTCTTAATATTTTTACAGGAAACCTTAATGAGTTTGAGAATTGCACACAATTTGTACAAAAACTACTCAGATGCCCTTGGATCCCATATCCAATGACCTCGAAGCTCGTATCGCCGTAGCATCTAAGATGAAGGAGGACCTCATATTCTCTTGTATGTAAGAATATCATGTGCTACCACACCTTAGATGCCTTGGTGATACAAGCTCTTCAGAGCCATTGGATCTGTGATCCAACAACTCCTCGGTGGTTCGAATGTTTTTTTTGCAGAAAAGCCCCCAAATAGTTCGGCCATTGCTTACAAGCACAAAGACTGCTCAGATGCCATTGGATCTAAGATCGAACGACCTCGAAGGTCATATCACCATAGCATCCAAGCTGCGAGAGCACCTGATGTTTTCTCGCACGGGAGAATATGAGGGGCTCCCATACCATAGATTCTATGGTGATACGGTTCCTGGAGATTTAACGGCTCATAGTAGGAGGTTGGATGTTTTTGCAATACGCCTGAGAGAGTTTGGGAATTGTGCAGAAAGTACAAGTAGTACGCATGTGGCATCTGATCACAGATCATACGACCTAGATGCTCGTATCACCGTAGCGGCTAATTAAGCTATGGGAGCACCTAATATGAGCAACTAGGAGCCGTTGGATTCAAGATGCAGCGGCACACACGAGGCCTGAATGTTTTATTTGCAAAAAAAACCCTTGGAGAGTTTGGAAATTGCTCATAATTACAAAGACTACTCCCAAGCCATTGGATCTCAGTTCCAACGATGTAAAAACTCGTATCACCATAGCATCTAAGCTGCGGAGTGGATGTGATATTCTTTATCGCTGTCATTTTTGTTCCTAAACTTGCAAAATACATGTGACTCGTGTTGTTACTTGTCTAACCGCGTAAAGTGTTTGTTCAAAAAAACCATCCTACACTGAAATATCGGAACAACACACGGGGGTCCCACTTGTCATTGATCAAATTTGGACCTAAAACTAACAAATCTAAAAGGCGAGATTCAAACTGGCAACCTGGACTAGAAAGCGTAAGTCGATAGCCTGAAACAACAATGGTTGTTGGCTTTGTCCCATAACTTGACTTTATACAATAGTATGTTGAGTAGAGTAGAGAGAGTGGCTCGTCAACACATGCATGACCGTTGACTCACTTACTGGTGGGTCCCACGTCTGCGATCTCTCTCTCCTCTCCATCGTCTAACCTTTAGACGCACGGGCACACATGAAGAGCGGCGCTAGCTTGCCCTGGTGTTATTATAACTTAAAAAATCTTGGTAAATGGAACACTCGCCTAGAACAAGAGACATTGTGGCTGGTCGAGACGGAGCTAACCACACCTATCCTCCGTGCCATGTTAGCATGTGAAGTTGTGTGGCTAGTGGGGTATTTTCGACCGACTGGCTGGTCCTCGAGGTCGAACCATAGGTAGTACGTCTGAAACTGTATATTTTTACACACAGATTTTTCCTCTGTGCCGAGACGTGGCACACCCTACGTGCGGTTTCGAGGTCCTCCCGGGTGGTGGGTGCATATTTTCTTCCTTGCTGAGATGTGGGACGCCCTACCGCGCATTTTTTGGGTCCTCCTCGGTCGTAGAGCTGAAGAAACTAAATGAGTCGTCAAATCACGAAAGACCATCTTTCCCGTCGAGTACATCAGTGAAGCAGGGTGGCTAGCTAGTTGGGCTAGTGCGACCGATTAGCTAGGCCACCACCACATTTGTTTTTTCACCCCTTTTTTATCTCCTTGTCGGTAGGTAAATTTAAATATCCTCCGCGGCATTGCTCTGGTCTTTGGGTGTGGCAGGCACGGCAGGATTTTTAATTTTTTGATTGACGGGAGCAGGCACGGCAGCTATTAGTCATGATGACTCCGCCTGTAAAACTCATTGCTCCATGATGTGAAAAGTCGTTGACAGGTGTTTTCCCATGGTGAAAACCAAAAGATTCACCCCGCTCCTCGGCTGGCTTCCTCCGCCTTCCCGTAGATTGCATTGCCTTTCAGTTGTTTTGCCCCCTTTGCTTCGTCTCCCCATTGCTTCTACCTGGTTCCATGGTGGCGCACCAGATTACGGAGTCTGAGGTGAGGTGCCTAACAGAGGAGCTCCAGATCAAGGATGCAGAGCTCAGTGCCAAGGACGTGGAACTCCGTGAGCTCAAGGAGGAGAGGAGTGCTATGCTCCACCTTTATGTGCGGTTCATCGAGCTTCAAATGCGGCAGCCGTCCATGAAAAAGATGCTCGCGGCGTCAGCAGCGTTGCTGCAGAAAGCGGGAGATACAATAGGCGATCAGGCAAGCCGGATGGAGCACAAACGGGCCGATCATAACGAGGTCCAGGATCGCCTCAGCCACTTAGTGAACCATGTTGCCACGCACGTGTTGCGGCTGCGCGATGCATACCGTCGTGCCAGCGCAAACATGTCGGGTGTCGGGCTAAACCCGTTCGACCACCCCATCAACTTCAATGAGCTGCGGCTTCCTGACCTGGTCTCCTTCTTCACCTATATCTCCGAGGAGCTGAGCTGTATTGACGCGATGGTGGGGGCGGAGCTAGATAAGGAGGGGTTGCAGGTTGCCGTCGCCATTGCAGGGCGAATCCACTCAGGGCTCCATCATCGGAATCCATTTGTGCCATTTGACACCGTCTTTGACGAGCTGGCTCCCGTCGATCGGGAGCGGGCTCTGTGGGCGATGGCACCCTGCATCACCAACACCGTGCACCTCAAGAAGCAGAGGGACTTCGATGGTGTTCAGGCGTCGTCTGCGTGGGCATGTCTATGTCTCGGTGCAACATGACCGTTGGATCATACTCAGACGATGCAGATCAGTAACAGTAGCACAAAGCGTGTGGGTGTCTTTGGTTGCATTCTCATCTCAATATAGTTGTTCCCTCTTCGTGCATGCTCATCTCAGCACCCATCTTCATGCATGTTCCTAGTGTATTTGTGTTAACCTACTAGTGTGGACTCATGCACTCTGCCAAACACCCAAAAGTGGGTCGAGAAGGGAACTTTCGCTCCCATCCCATGCACCCTTCATACACCCTTCCTAACACTGATTCGTGCTTCATATGGTTCATGTTCCGTGGAGTACCGTAGCATCGTACTCTCCGTGCACTGTCGACCTAGTTCTGTTAACATTGATATCACCATTCATTCTCGACCGGACAATCAAAAAGGGGTACTATGTTACATTACTAATCATATAGTTGACATGCGCACAACATCATTTGTTATTGTCATCTTACTACACTAGCAACAAGATTATGTAGTACTGACGTATGAACCACTGCACATGCCTACTAGTAGGAGCACTGTGTAAGTTCAATTGGTTTTCGTGTTTTGCACTCTTCCGTCGTAAGAGTGGAAATGCTTGCTGTAATCATTTTTTCTTCAGAAACAGTGGACACGCTCTACCGTGCGGATCATCCTCGACAGTCGTCGGGAACCTTGGTACTCACTTTCGCCGATGTGTGTGACAACCAGCATTGGGGAGCCATGCACTAAATTACTCCGTACTAGAGTGCCCAACTGCACGGTAGACTACCCCGATCAAAGCGCCGTAGTAATGCCCAATGAGCCATCAAATCACAAAACCCCCACCTTTCCAGCAGTAAGTTGGATGGACGAACCAACCATCATTTCACTCGTCCCCCTCAGCTTCCTCTCTTGAAGAAAACCGTAAATCGCTTCTCCCTCATCTTGTTCCTCATTTCTTCAAGAGAACCCCGACCTGCTTCTGCCATAGTTCTTGTCTCCCAAAGAAGGAAAGGTGAGCGCATCAGTGGTGTTGATTCTCGCCAAGGCCCGGTCTTGCAACCCCAAGACTGATCCTATAACTCCCTCTCTGTTCTTCTTTTGGGTTTGTGATTATGGTTTCTTTTCTTTTATTTCTATTTGACAGTTTCTTGATGGACCCTGGAGCACCGACCGAAGTGATGTCTATGGCTCTGGCCAAAACCGTCGACTCTCAGGGTACGAAGAAGTGCAAGCACCCTGCCGAGACTACCACAGACAAGCTCAAGGCCATCGCCCTGTCCAAGGCTCCCTCTTCGGGATCCCACATTAAGCAAGTCCATGTAATATCTCTTCTTGACGATCTTTTTCTCGATCTTGATCGTGTTTTTACATCTAACACGCAGTACTAGTACAAGTAGTACAACTTTCTATGTGATCTTGCATGTGATTTTTGTGTGCCAAATGACGGTTCTAAATTCCTCTTTTGACCAAAACATGCGAGAGGTTGACACTGATTTATTATAGATTAATTTCAACTACCTTATGAACATAAATGCTACCTTTGAAGAGAGTATATTAGCCTCAGTAACTTGTGTCATGGATATTGCAAGTAATCCCTCTGCTCTCATGCCTTTGAAGACATGTTCTAATGTCTTTGTTCACTCATTTCTGTGCGTATATGTAGTCTTATATGGAGTAAAATATAGAAAATCATCTTATATTTCTAAACGGAGGTAGTAATAAAAAAATTTGATTTCTGTTTGAATTAGAACTAGGTCCATGGTGGAGATTAAGTTCTCAAAGTCATGTCTTGTGAACTGGAAGACCTGAGGATGAGTTCTACTGCTAAACTATCCAACTCTTGTGTCCTTGTCGCCACGCGTAATTGGACGATCAATCTTCTGTTTGGAACTTGAACATAGTGATTTCCTGGTAAGGATTCACTCGTGTCACATCAAGTAAATCTTATTGATTTACTGTCTAAATCTTATTGATTTAATGTCATGGTTTCTTACTTTTGCTTCAATTTTACGATGCAGGTTTTGCCATGTGACATACGTTACAGAATAAACCGTTTGGTTTGCTTTATGATGGTTATTTTTGCAGGTTTCACTTCTTATGTCGTGTCAGTAACAAAGGCACTGTCCATCACTTATATTACTGGCCACAATTGGACTAGTCTATTATCTGAGTACAATCTGAAGCCCTATGATGAACTGCAGTTTGGTTTAACCAACACGCCACAATTAGTCCTTCTCGCATTTAATAGAAATGAAGAAAAAGGCTGGATCAAGGTCACGGCGCCTAGTCAAGTTAGAAAGATGATCATAGCAGACCAGAGATGATCGATGCTATCTCGCACATCGGTACCACCTTCAGCAATGGATCGAGCACCGACACCTTCTCCGACGACACTTGCTCTAGCACTGATAACGGCAGCAGCTCAGTCTTATCCACCTGAGGATTGGGCACCGACCGCGTCAGTGGATCAGGCTGATCTTGTCGGCATTCCGGGAACGGGGGTCCCCAGACTTGCCCGCCTGCGGCCTGTGGCGTGGCTCGAGGGGTGGCCCAGTACGGCCCATCTTCATCAGCACAAGACTCAAGACCCTCGCGAGGGGCCAAGCCTCGCGGGGCGAATGATGCAAGGCTTCCTCAGGGACGGCCTCAGGAAGCGGAGAGATCAAGGCAGGGTACCTCGCGAGGTGCTCGTGAGGCAAGCCATGACGATCGAGACCAGGCGGGCGCCGGCCTGCACAGTGTCCTTGTTTGCTCTTTGGTGCAAAGGGGGCAAGCACAGACGTAGAGTACCGAGGCATCATTCAAAGGTTGCCATTTCAGTGCAACCAGACCAAGACCAGCAGCGCGGCAGGATGGAGGTCACCAGGACCAAGACCAAGACCAAGACCAGCAGCCTGAACCAGTATAAATCCCGTGTCCCTTGTGTTGTTCATCGTTTCCAGATTAGATCTCACGAGGCGATCGAACATAGATCGGTAGGGAGAGATCTTCGTGCGCACCCCAGTGTTAGAACCTTAAGGGTCTGCCGGAACCCAACATCCGACATTTGGCGCGCCAGGTAGGGGTGCGCTGGAATCTTTCTTCCGCTGTTCGTGTTCGATCTTCCGTCGTGTCCATGGCTGACGCTCGTCAGGCTCGTGCTGAGCGTCGGGCTGCTCTCGCCACCCGCGTCACCCAGACAGCGCCCGTCGGCGGGCACCCCCGTCGTTCCCCGTCGCCTGCCGCCAATGCTGCCACCGGCCCGGCGGGGAACGAGCAGCAGTCCTCGTCTCTGCATCCTTCGGTGCGGCGGGAAGGCCGCACCGCCACCCCGTCGCTGACTCCAGCCAGTTCATCGTCCCACGCCCGTCGCGCCCCCACGGACGCGCACGCCGCGTTGCTCTTGGCGCGTGAGCTCCTGCACTACTATCCCGTCGACGACCTCTACGAGGACTGGCTCGCCCATATCACCGAGCTCATCAGCACTACAGGGGGCTCTCCTATGTCGTCCCTCTCGCTGCCTCGCCCTCCATCCTGCGCAGGAGGCATGGATCAGGAGGTACCTCCGCCACCTCCTCCCCAAGAAGGCGCCTTGGCTCCAAGGCGCGCGGCCCCAGGGCGAGACCCACCGCGTCCGGCGCCTGCACGATAAGAAAGGAGCTGCCAAGAAATCGCTCGCCCCCAAGAAGGTGCTCGCGTGCTCCCGGCACTGGTGCGCCACGACCGCATCCATGCGCCACCATGTCAAGACCCCGCGCTGCTCCAAGCGGCGGCGCGTGGGAATTTCCAGGAGCAAGCCCAGCATCATCAGAGGGCTCCGCTGGCCACAGCAGGCTGCCGCACATACACCCCCAAGCTACGCATTGTCGCCTGGCCAGGCAAGTTCAAGCCTGACTTGCCTCCTCGCTACGACGGCACTGCAGACCCCGCGGAGTTCCTATAGCTCTACGAGCTGGGCATCAAAGCCGCCAACGGGGACGAAAAGGTCATGGCGAACTGGTTTCCCATGGCACTCAAGGACGATGCCCGCACCTGGCTCTTGAACCTGGCTCCTGGCACGATCTCCTCCTGGGACAAGATGCGCACCCGCTTCATCGCCAACATCCAGGGCACTCGCGACTGTCCACCGGCCGTGGGTGACCTGCGCCGCATCAAGCAGCAGCCTGGAGAGACCTTGCAGAAGTACATCCAGTGCTTCAACAACGCTCGCCTCAAGATTCCCAGGGTGACGGAGGAGGCCATCATTTCTGCGTTCTCTGATGGCATTTGCGACGTCAAGATGAAGGAGGAGTTGGCAATCCATGAAGATCATTGCACGTCGCTGGAGCTGTTCAACCTGACAACCAAGTGCGCAAGGGCTGAGGAGGGGCGCCTCTCCCTTCTCGAGCTCCTAGCAGCGGACCCAGAAGAGAAGAAAGCCAAGGCCAAGGATGTGAAGCGTAAGGAAGCAGCTGTGCTCGCAGCGGAGCCAGACACAAAGCACGGCAGGGACCAGGCGGAGTCGTCCAAGGGCAGCCGGTACTGTGTGTACCACGATCTCCACACCCACAACACCAACGAGTGCCAAGAGCTCTGGGCCGTGCGAGAAGGCCGTGTTGGTCGACGTCCCGAGCGCAACGATCAGGGCTACGGCCGAGGCGGATCAAGAGGTGGAGGACTATGGGATGACCGTGGCCCTCGCCAAGGGTGGCGTGACCGACCTCGCGAGGACCGCTGGCAGGACCACCCTCGCGAGGGAGCTTGGAGAGACCAGCCTCGCGAGGACCGCCCGCAGGGCAACGCAGGCCTTCCTCCTCTGCCACCACCACCAAGGAGGAATGAAGACCATCATCAGGACGAGGGGGCTGGGGGCTTCTAGGAGCCACGTGCAATTGCTTGCATCTTGGGCGACGCTCAGGCCCCAGCCTCACAGCGCATATTCAAGCAGTTTGCTCGCGAGGTGAATGCAGTTCTCCCCAAGCTTGAGGCCACACGCCCTCTCAGGTGGTCTGCATGCGCCATCACGTTCAGCTCAGCGGATCAGCTCAAGTGCGCGGCAACGGCCAGTGTCCTTCCAATGCTTTGTTCCCCAGTCATCAGCAATCTGCAAGTCACCAGGACCCTCATCGATGGTGGAGCAGGACTCAACATTCTGTCCATCGAGACGTTCAACAATCTCCAAGTGCCATATGATCAGCTTCAGCCAACCAAGCCTTTCTCAGGAGTCACTGATGGTTCCACTGTCCCGATAGGACAAGTTTGCCTTCCTGTCACCTTTGGACAGCGCAACAACTACCGCACTGAGCTCATTGACTTCGACGTCGCTCACATTCGCCTGCCATACAACGCCATCCTCAGGTATCCGGCCCTGGCCAAGTTCATGGCAGTGACTCACCATGGGTACAACATCCTCAAGATGCTAGGAAGCAGTGGGGTCATCATGGTTCCCTGTGAAGAGAAGGATGCGGTGTGCTCCCTCGAGCGCGCCTTCCAGGCCGCGTCGATCGAGGACCCAGACAACAAGAGTGGAAACCTCCCTGGAGCAGCTCCCAAGAAGAAGAAGACATCACCTGGTTCAAGGCCTCAGGAGGTAGGCACCTACGGAGGCGCCGCGTCCGGACACGCGCCCGTCCAAGGGGCTCCACCCTCCATCGCATAGGAAGGCATGCCCGGCGCCCTCCTCGGGCAGGGCTCGGGGGCTCTCTCCTGGGGAGCCACTGACCTTGCCAAGATCACGAGGGAGGCGCTTGGGCACCACTTGGAGGCGTGCTTCACGGCACGTTTCCCTCGGGAATGCGTAAGGAAAGAAGGACCCAGCCCTCAGGAGTTCATCACCAAGGCCGCTCAGGACGTGGAGGAATCGAGAGTCATGCGCGGCAACCGCCGTCTACCCGGCGTAGCTCCCCATCCAGGCGAGGATGGCGGGCTGCGCATCTGCATCGACTACCTTGGGCTCAATCGAGTCGCTTCTCAGGAGTGCTTCTGGCCTTCGCGCGTGGGGCGTTGTGCGAGCCCACCGCATAGCTTCGTTCGCATGCCCTTCGGCTTGCCGAACACGGCTGCAGCCCACCAGCGCCTGATGAGGAGAATTCTAGAAGCTCATGTGGCCAAGCATCGCGCGTTCCCGGAGGAGATGGAGACGGACCTCGTCAGGCCACCCGGGCCTCCTGAGTCTCCCGAGGCTCGGAGTCCCGAGGGCTCGTGAGGATCTGCACCTTCACCCCGCATCGTCAGCTGCATCAACTATCATTCTGCAACAATGTGAGGTGACTTCTTTTCAGTTTTCGTTTCAGCTGGGAGCGCCCTCAGGGCTGCATCATTCCCAGGTCGCGTGGGTCCATCCCTGCGGCATTTATCTGTTTTGCTTATATCTTCTGCTTCTCTCGTTGGGGGCGCCCCTCGGGCTGCATCACCCCCAAGCCGCTCGGGCCTGACCCAGTGGTGTTTTCTTTCCCTGCATCTACCTAAGTTGATTTGCTCCTTCATGCTTGACCTGCTCATGATTGCCGCTCGCCGCCCATGACGGACCTATTTCCCCTCATGCAAACTGCTTGCACGTTAAAAGGGGGGTGCCTGAGCATCGCGACTCATGGGCTCTTACTGGCTCTCCAGCCCTCACCCCCTGGCCTTGATCCACGGCATCGCGACCCGTCATACCAGCGGTGGCTGAGCTTGCTCGAGGGCCGGGACATGAGGACGTTGAGCATTTGCGTTAACCACCTTGCAGGAACATACCATCCATAAAGGTCCAAAGCCAAGCGCAACCCGCCTCGCGGTAGGGCCTCGTGAGTCCCGCGCTGGCTCACGGGTGCCCAGATACACCTCTCCTAGCCCTACCGTGCCGGCCACGTGTCAGGGCGGGGCTGTACACGCCCCGGGGGCTCCTCCCGGAGGGAGCCCCCCTCCCACGCACCAGTGGAAGCACCATGCTTCACGCTGGCTGACGACACTGCCGAGGAGCGGCTATGCCCGTACACATGCGAAAGTGCTATGCTCCGCGCTGGTGATAAACAACTGAGGGCAGCCCACGACTGTATCAACCTCAGGGAGCCCAGAGCTCAGTGTCTGGCACCATCGCAAAGTCTCCCCCCGGAAGTGTCCTGCGAGTGGGCTGGACACGGGAGCTGCGCCCGGGCCATGCCCAAGCACATGCCACCCAGCTAGGTCCTTCGGACCTGGTCATCACGCGCCCCTCCCCGAGCGGAGCCAAGGTATGAAGACTCGTTGGAGCATCAAGGGGGGATCCTGAGCATCGCGACTCAGGAGCCTAACTGGTCACATAGCCCCTCACTCCTTAGTTCCAAAAGGCTAACGGCGGTTGAGGTATGCGCAGGGCCGGGCCCTGCCGATGTAAAACGACAAATCCTCTCCTCCATCCCCTCCCTATTTGCTGTTTGCGTGTCAAGGGGGACTCCTGAGCATCGCAACTCAGGAGCCTAACTTGCCACGTAGCCCCTTAGTCCTTAGTTCCGTCCTGGTGATCCGGTCGGGGCTAACGGCGCCTGAGGTATGCGTGGGGTCGGGCCTTGCCGACGTATAACACAAGCGAATAGGAAGGAAATCGCAAAATCTAGCAAATCCAGAAGCAAATATTACAAACCATAAATTGTTCGCACAATACCAGACACAAATTTAAACGCCCCCACGAGGCACCGTGCATGTTGCAGGAATCAAAGCAGGAAAAAGGCCGCGAGAAGATCAACCCTGAGCCGCGCCACCGCCCGTGGTAGACTCGCGTTTGGCAGCCCCACCTCCTAGAGCTGTGGGGCCGGCAGCACCTCGCTTGGGCGCGGTGTTGAAGGCACGAAACTTCGACAGCAGGGCCTCCGCTCGACCCTTGACGGCTTCAGCAGTGGCGGCAGAGCGCTTGGCGTCCACGGGCTCCAGCAGGTCATCAAGGTGGGCGTCGGGGTTGCGGAGGTAGACATGGCTGAGGATCCGCGTCAGCACTGCGGAGGAGAGGACGCGAGCCTCGACTTCAGCCAATGGGCCGATGCCGATCACGACCTCCTCGAGCGCCTCGACGAGAAAGGGAACCAGCTTAGCGGGGCCTTCCTTGGCTCCGGCCAGTGGCTTCTCCAGGCCCCCGTCGTAGAGCGTTTTCAGCGCTACGCGGGCCCTCTCCTCGTAGAGCGCGACGGCCGTGCGGTCTTCGGCCAGGATCTTCGCCCCGGCATCCAGCTCGACCCTCTCCGCCTTCAGTGCCTGCTCCAGCGTCTTCAGCTGGTCGCGGTCGCTGACAGTTTGGCATCGCGCTCCTTGATAGCAGCCTCCTGAGCTTTCATCTCCTCCTCCTTCACATGGCGGTCGCGAATCTCCTTGGCGAGCTCATCATGTAGCCTTTGCAATTCATCCTCCAGCATCTTGCAATGGCCCTAGGCGGTGGAAGCGTCCTTCAGCGCCTCGTCGCGGGCGGCCATGGCCTGGGAGGTGGCTTGCTTCCCCTCCTCGGAAGCCGTCACAGCCTGGCTCAGCGCCGCTCCGACGGAGGCGTCAGAACAAACCCAGTTGAAGACCAACTCCAGGCGCCCGGCCACCAGGCGGGGGTCCGCACTCCGGAGATCCTCTCGTAGCCGACTCAGTTCGTCGGCGACACGGTCCAAGGCGGCGGTGAAGCAGAGGAGATGGGAGCCGACGGAGTAGGAGGAGAAGACGGCAGCGTAATCACATCCTGGGAGGCAGGGACCTCCGGAGTCTTGGCAACTTCGGCGCCAACGTCAAGCACGGGCGCCTGCAAAGTCAACGGGGCCACGGGGGCTGACTCCTCGCCGGAGCGTTCCTGCTGGCCTTGCGAGGATGATCGGGCGGGGGACGCAGCCACGGCTGACGGGCCCGTTTTAGGCACGGTCGCCGCGTCTCCCTTCAGCCTCTTCGCCGCGGGTACCAGCCTGCCCAATGGAAGATGTCAGGTCCAGACTGCAAAAGACAGGAGCAAGGCGGGATTTGAACACTTACTTGTTGACCGCCATGGGCTCCCACGGACTCCGGCCAAGCTTGAAGCCTGAAGGGCTGGAGCTGACTTCGGCTAATGCAGGGGCCGGAGTGGCCCCTCGGGAGATCAGCCCGGACCTGTCCTTCCTCGGGACCAGGGGCGCGTCCTCCCCTCCCCGCCTAGCGTCGGCCTCGTCGTCGTCAGGCATGGAGCGGAGGGTGCTTGCCCTACGCCGGGGAGAAGTCTCCCCCGTCACCTCGAAGGTCGCCTTCGAGCCGCGCTCCTCGTCATCATCGACATCTGCTTCCTCTTCTCCACTGGACTCACCGGAAGATAGGTTCACCGTCACCGTCGCCTGACCCTCAGGATCCTCCGCCGGCACCAGGCCGACCCCGTCAAAGGTGGGCATGGCGTCCACCGCCGGCTCCCAGTCATCACGGAGGAACAAAGGGACCGGAGCACCCACCGGGCCTGCTACTTCCTCTCCAACCAAGCAGCACAGAGCTGCAGTCAGGTCATCGTCGCTCAGGGCGTCCAAGCTCAGACGGAGGACGACATCCGCATCCGCGAGCCTCCACAGCGGGCGTGAGTGTGCCTAAAGAGGGGCCACCCAGTGCGACAAGAACTCCCTCAGGAGCGAAGCCCCGGTCAGCTTTGCTGCCCTCAGGCTGCCCGGCCTGAGGTCGGCGTTCATCTTCTCCAACACCTGCTTCGCCCGTTGATCATCGAGCTTCGCACGGGACCACGCCTCAACGGCCTCGGGCCGCTTCGTCGGCAGCTCCAACACAGGGTTGTGGCACCTAGCGTTCACCATAACCCACTTGCTCCGGAAACCCTCGGCCCTCTTCCCGGCCTTCGAGATGGCGTTGGACTTGGAGTACGTGACGAAACTCGCGCATGCTGAGATATTGCCGCCGGAGACCCGGAGGGAGAAGAAGTGGCTCAGCAAGGCCATGGAGGGCGTCACCCCGACGTGCGCCTCGCAGTAGTAGGTGAGGATCGACAACAGGAGGATGGAGTTGGGGTGGATGTGCACGCATGCAACTGATACTAGCGAAGGACAGCAAGTAAGAACTCAAAAAGGGAGGAACTAGACCAGCGATGACGGTGTTCATGAAAAAGGGGTAGAAGGTGCTCACCTTGTCCTCCGGCTGGGCGGAGACAAGATGGAGAGCAGTCTACCCAAACTCAGAGAAGGGAGGAACCAGACCAGCGATGACGGCGTTCATGAAAAAGGGGTAGAAGGTGCTCACCTTGTCCTCCGGCTCGGCGAAGCCAAGACAGAGAGCAGTGTCCCCAAACTCATTGATCTGCGACGCTGCCATCTGGCGCGTGAGGGCGAGATTCTTCTCCGTCACATTGGGAGAGACCAGCGCCGGCGAGTACCAGGCCGATGCAGCCCCAACCGAGTCTTGCGGGGGGCCATAGTTTGACGGAGGAGAAAGAATGCGGCAGATCTGGAGATTTTGGAGGCAGGTAGGCGGAGAGCAAGGAAGGGGATCCGGAGCAAGGAGAACGAGGGTAATGAGGTAAGGCTAACCCAAAGCCAGCCTTTTTTCAGTCGAGCAGTTGCCGAGGCAGTGTGGGGAAGCAGAGACGCCGACGTTCAATCAACCGCCACCCGGCGCCCAAGGCCGCAGGCTAATGGGGCCGCGACGCTCCGCACTTGCCCCTTTGCTTCTCCGCTAAGCCAAGTCCGAGCGCGCCTTGGGCCCGGGGGATACTGTTGGCTTTCTGGGAACGGGGGTCCCCAGACTTGCCTGCCTGCGGCCTGCGGCGTGGCTCGAGGGGTGGCCCAATACGGCCCATCTTCATCAGCACAAGACTCAAGACCCTCGCGAGGGGCCAAGCCACGTGGGATGAACGACACAAGGCTTCCTCAGGGACGGCCTCGCCAGGCAGGCTCGCGAGGAGGCGGAGAGATCAAGGCAGGGTACCTCGCGAGGTGCTCGTGATGCAAGCCATGACGATCGAGACCAGGCGGGCGCCAGCCTGCGCAGTGTCCTTGTTTCCTGTTTGGTGCAAAGGGGGCAAGCACAGACGTAGAGTACCAAGACATCAGGCAAAGGTTGCCATTTCAGTGCAACGAGACCAAGACCAGCGGAGCGGTAGGATGGAGGTTACCATGGAGCCCAAGACGGCGTCATCACCAGTGCTTTTGGCAGCCGAAGACCAACTTTAGTCAGGATAACTTGTACTAGATGTTCCCCTTCAAAATGGCCGTTGTTGGCGCCCTTCCCACTCAATATTTGGGAAGAGGCCTAGGGCCTCTATAAATAGGACTAGCCACCACAGTAGAGAGGCATCGGATCCAGACTTGGGAAAGCTTAGAGAGAGAGAGAGGCGATCGAACTCACCTGAGCAGTTCATCGCACCATCCCAAGAACACCTCTCGCGAGGCTGTTCTCCCTTTGTACTGTTCATCATCAGCCCCCGAGGCAATCCACCACACCACACACTGGAGTAGGGTATTACACCACCACGGTGGCCCGAACCAGCATAAATCTCGTGTCCCTTGTGTTGTTCATCGTTTCCAGCTTAGATCTCACGAGGCGATCGAACTTTGATCGGTAGGGGAGAGATCTTCGTGCGCACCCTGGTGTTCGAACCTTAAGGGTCTTCTGGAACCCAACATTCGACAGATCTACCGGAGGATCGGACATCGACACCGGCACCTCCTCCGACACCGGCACCATCTCCACAAGGAGCACCATCTCCGGTAGTAGCGGCAGCTCTACCAGTCGCATTGGCACGGGCACCAGCAATGACTCCGACACCTGCACCAACACTTGAAGTTACACTTGCATCTACTCCGGCCCGTGCAGCAGCACTGGAACTAGCAGTTGCACCGATAAAAACTAGAATGCAGTTTGCACTACATATACCAAAGTCATAACAAAAACTGACATCTCCACCTTCTTGGTAAACATTGGCCACCCAAGTGCTTCGTTCTTTTTTCTTTCCATGTTGTTTCACATGATTCACTGTGTTGATCTAACTGTTTGTGTATGTCTTCTTGTTTGCAAACAGAGAATTCCTAGAGCAACGAGAGAGTCGTTCAACAATCCGGGCAACCGTGGCCAAGTTTCTCTTACCATGCGCAGCCTTGGTGTGATTGATCCTGCTCAATATACCGTAAGTACAAAGGATGGTCGCATGATGATTGATGCTAAAGGATGGTCAAGGTTCAAATCTAAATCAAATCTTGAGGTAGGGGATGATGTCAAAATCAAACTTTCTCGGCAAGGAGAGATGGTCCAAATCAACTTTGGAATTCTTCAGTAGCAGCATGCAACTGCCGAACTGATCTATCCTCCGAGAGGTTTTGATGTAATAATATGGCATGGTGAAACAAGTGTCCCATGTCCAGTATTATTTATCATGTAGGATATCGTGAAAGAATTGCAACTTTGATTGCTGGGTAGGAATTGTTTGATTTTATTCTAATAGCTGCCGTGTTTTATTCAATTTTCTGTATTCTCCTTGTGACAGCATCTAAAACCAGCGCTGTACCGATCGCTTGCAATATGAAATGCCTGAGTTAGAACACATGGGCCCTCAAACATGTAGGCCCACCGACATGTGGCCCAAAGTCCAGAACTGTGAGTCTGTCTGAGTATTATATTCTCAGTTGAACCCCCATATTATGTTATATATATATTCCCCTTGATTTTCTTATGTATGAAGTTGTGATATAAAGATTTCTATATTTCTTTACAGAGGGAGTATCTCTCTGTCAAAAATATATTTATGTGTAACTAGTTACTCCTGACTTTCTACTTCCTTTCGCTGATATGTGGGGCATCCGACAATGGGGTCCACGTGCCATGCACAAAATTAGAGTGCATAACTGCATGGTAGACTCACCCCGGTCGTAGTGCTGCACTAATGCACAATGAGCCGTCAAATCACAAAAACCCCACCTTTCCAGCTTTAGTGGTAAGCTAGATGGACAAAGCAGCAATATTTCACTAGGCCTGAATCCCCTTCTCCCTCATCTACTTGTTCAGAGAAAAACCCCTTCTCGGTGATTGATGCATTTTCTTCCTACTGAATCCCCTTTCTAGGGTTTTCTCATGGAGAACCAGGTACGAATTCTTCATCCATCACCGATAAATCCAAGTCCCTTGGTCGCGGGTAATCCTAGGATGGCAACCGCCGCCATTGATGCATTTTCTTCCTACTGAATCTAGTGTGTTTCATTTGCAGTGCCCAAAGTGCGAGGACCCTACAGGTTTCGGCGCCCTCGGCGAGACGCCACACTTGTTCCTTCTCATCCTAACACAGTATTTTAAAACACGCACAATATGTTCCTAGAATCTTCTTTTCTATCCGGGAGGGTGGTTTTTTTTAACATGCTGCCGACTGGAAATTTGGATTGCTATATTTGGATAAAAAATACTAGTACCATGGTCAACACTGACGTGAAGGAGGAGATTATTTCTAGATTTGGATAGAGAATACATTGTGTTCTCATACTATTTTTCCTGCAGTGCATTCCTTGCTCTGCCAGAACACATGTACTCAAGATGGTTGGCCTTGCCATAACTGAATACACCGTTTTAATGGTCACATTGAAGACAAGCCATGGATATAAGTTCGAGTTGGGTTCATAAACCAAGAAGATCACTGCTTTTTATGGCTAAAATTGGATAAACTTCCTTAAGCGTTACAGACTGAATGTTGGCGCACGAATGTCGATGGAAATAGTAGAACCTGGTCTCATCTTCACTGTGATCTTCCACCCCGACATCGTCTAGTAGTTCATCCATGTTAGTTTTGTATCTGGTTCTTGCTTGTTGCCTCGATTACTTCTTAATCCACCTATTTTGTCTAACTAATCACAATTTAACTTTAGAAGTAGAAACGTTTTGTGATTCCCTTCTCCCACGAAGATGCTACTTCTAACTAATATTTCTTATAATTGGTGGCACGTGTAGGTTATTTCAAAGTTAAGCATAATACTCATTTGTTATTCTATAAGAACTCGATTGTTACTGATGGCACTGAAGTTGACTGGGACGACATCCACAAGTGCCTACACTTTATTGATCATCTTGAGTTCCCTGTGGGGCGTTTCAATGGTGGAAGGCCACGTGGAATATGTGTGCCACTGCTGCACACGTTGAACAAGTCCAACTGTGCCGAGAAACTTACGGTATGAGCTGATTTCTGTTATATATGTTGTTCATAAACTCTTGCTTATACACAGTTTTACAGTTGTGATCTTGAAACAGAAACTGCCCAGTTCTATTGTTCCTATAAAGATGCCTAACCATGGTCGAGTCAGACTTGCGCTTGGTCACAACATGATGTTTATGTTGACCTACTCCATTCCCCTTGGAGTTGAAAAGATATTTATTCATGGGTGGTCTTAAATAATGAAGGCCCGTCCATCTTGGAGAATAGGATAGAAGGTTATGCTCATGCTTTTCCACGGCTCTAAAGCGAATATCCTGTTTATTGACCACATTGCGAGATCAAGCCGCTTACAGAAGGTTGTGGATGCACGGGGTGGTGCCTAGGCCTTGTCCTGGAGCTTGGTGGCCTCACCCTTGGTTAACTGTAGGCAAAGTAGCACTGGTCGAGGCATGCTTTGTATGGTTGAACCTGTATAAGTACTCATACTGCTTTCAGCTATGGTTGTTAAGTGCCCCTGCTGGTTTCAGTTAAGGTTGTTAAGTACTCCTATTGCTTTTACAGTCTGTCATGTTTCTTCAGTCCTCTCTTCCTCCAGCCGCCAAAACCAAACCAGCGCCGGCGGGGCCGCCTGCTTCCGCCTCCCACGTCTGGTTGCGCCTCAGTGCACGCATCGCCGCCCCATTGTGTCCTAAATCATTAATGCCGATGTCCGAGGCCTCGCCGTCGTCCTACGTGCGCTTTGGTGCACTCGCCGTGGCGCCGCCCTCTCGCTTGTCAACATGGTCAACAAACAAGAGGAATCGAGAGAGGACTATACGTGGAGAGTGTCACATCCCTGGTCCTGTTATGCACTAGGCTAGACCTTCATGTGAGCATCATGTTTAAATTCAAATGAAATTTGAATTGAGGAATTTTCAAAGCCTCAGAAGACCTCTAAAAATAACCAACATTTAAATTTCATCAAATGAGTCCAAGAAAATGTTCCTGTTATTCCATGGAAATATTGGTAAGAGGTAAAATTTAAACCAATATTTTTGGAGTCACAGAGATATTTATTTTGGCCATTTGAATTAATCCAATAACTATTTGCTTTGGATTTATATTTAATATATATTAAATATGACTCCAAATAATTCTGGAAGTTTGTGAGTGGCTTTGTATATATTTTAGCACGCCACATAAAAACCTACAGAATTTATTTAAATGATTTAGTTGCTAAACTAAATCAAAACAAACTACAGAAAATAGAAAACAGAATTAAATAGAAAACAAGAGAGAGGGAACCCACCTGGACTCACCTGGTAGCCCAGCCGGCCCAGCTCCTGTGCGGCCCAGCCCACCAGGCGTCCCCCCCTGTCGCCTTCCTCCCCTCGCCCCGAAGCAGCTCGGTGGCGAGCGCTGGCGATGCCCCGGCCACCTCCTGCTTGCCGCCTTCCTCTCGTCGCCCTGGACCCCGTCCGCGACACCACGCAACCTCCCCGACCCCCTCCCACTTCTCCCTCGCTCTCTGGACCTCCCTCCCCCTCGCTCCTCTGCTTCCCCCCCCATGACCGAGAGCCACCGCCGCCGTTGCATCCATAGCCACCGGCCACCCCTCGCCCTTCCGCTGAGCTCAGGAGCTCCGCCTCGACCCCCTCTTCCTCCCCACCGAGCCAAGCCCCTCGGGAAGCTCTGCATCGCCTCCACGCCATCGTCTTCGTCCTCGACCGCCGCCGATGGTCGCCGTCGATTCGCCGCCGTTCGTGCTTCCCCGAGCTCGCTGACCCTCCCTGCATGATCCCCGTGAGCCCCTGCTTTGTTTCCCTAACCCCATGTCCGATTTCGAGCTCTAGCCGCCCCCTCTACCGGAGCCGAGACGCTCCGCCGCACGGGCTCGTCGCCGGCGAAACCCCGGTGACCATTTGGTCACGGGCGTGCACCCGTTGTGCTCACTGCAACCTCAGGAGCCCGCAGCACCCACCAGTTTCTCCCGTAGTGCACCATAGCGTCGAATCGATCGGCGCCCGAACTCCGGCCGCCGCCTCCCTCGCCGCTGCCGACGCCACAGCTAACCCCAGCTCATCTAGCTTGCTCCATTGGATGCGCACGAGCTCGAGCTCCCTGTAGAACCCCTCCGCGCGTCGAACGGGTGCCGGAGCAGCCATTCCGGCGAGCCTCCGTCGTCAGTTTTGGTCGTCGCCGGCCGAACTCCGGCGATGTCGACGTGGGCCATCATTAGCCACTAACAATCCCACTAATTAAGCTTAGTTACACTGACAGCTGGGCCCCGCTGTCTAATTAATCGTAGATTAGTTTCTGTTTAGTTTTAACTAATATCAGTGGGCCCACGCGTCAGCTTTGACTAAGCTGACGTGGCTGTTGACTGGGCCCACACGTCAGCGGCACTAACCAGCCCCAGTCACTGACCAGTGGACCCCACTGGTCAGGTTTGACCTGGACCGCGCCCAGTTGACTCTGCTGACGTTACAGTGACGTGGTGCTGACGCCATAAATCATTTCTGGATTTATTATTATTCAGGAATTTCAGAAAATGCCCTAAACTTCAATAAATCATAGAAATTCAACCGTAACTCCAATGGAAATAAGTTATATATAAAAAATTATCAGAAAAATTCAAGGAATCCATCTGTACCATTTTCATGCATGTTTGAACAATGTTTGTCCTCTGTTTTGGACAAAACAAATAAATGGCATTTAAACTCTCACATATGGAGTTTGAATTTGAATCTTGTATTCAAACCAACCCCATTTAACTTGTTGCTAGATGCATTAGCACAAAACACATTCATATTGCCATGTCATAGCATGCATCATATTGTGCATTGCATTGATTGTGTTCTTTCTTGTTTGCCGGTATTTGTTCCCCCTCGGTAGACGCTGTACCGATGATGTGATCGTTGACACTGATGAAGACTCAATGTTATCTTCAGAAGTGCCAGGCAAGCAAAACCCCCTTGTTCATTCCGATACATTCCTACTCTCTCGCTCCTGCTCTCTTTTACTGCATTAGGACAACAATGATTCAACTGTTACTTGCTGCGGTAGCTGAACCCCTTTATCCTCTGCATGACCTGTCATTGCCACAGTAAATAGATGAAACCCACTAGTATGAGTAGGAGTTGTTTGAGCCATGTTGTGCCTACTCATTCATGTTTGTTTGTCATGCCTGCTACTGCTTAGAGTTGAGTCAGGTCTGATTCATCGGGGATGAATCAGAGGCGTGTGAACATGTCCTACTGTGTGTGAGCTAAGTGGTGAACACGATTTGGTAAAGGTAGCGGTGAGAGGCCATGTAGGAGTACATGGTGGGTTGTCTCATTGAAGCCGTCCTTAGGAACTGAGTTCTATGTTTGTGATCCATGATTCAGCTACTACCATACATTGGGCCCTGAAATATGACCCCGCTCGACTTCTTATTCACCCTAGTCCTCTGTCCAGGAGTTGCAAGTAGTTTCTGGTGTTTGTAGCTTACTGGAGGCCGTGGATAGCGCTGACCGTAGGGGTGGGCTGTGATGCGGTAGGTACGTGGCACGGTGTACCGGATGCCCGTTTGGTATCTCGGGAACCCTGTTCACATTGTTTGGGGCTGTGAGCGAAACTCCGGCCGGATCTCCTCATGGATGGAACCCGAATAGGCGATAAACCTGGACTAGAGACTTGAGTGTTTAGGTAGGTCGTGGTCTACACCCACGTCGGCTTTCGCTTGAAGTCTGCCGAGCACATGTCGTGCGCAGACGCTAAGTGGTGGAAACATGTATGAAGAAGTACACCCCTGCAGGGTTAACATCATCTATTCGAATAGTCGAGTCCGCGGTAAAGGAGTTCTGGGTTGCTTATATCAGTTCATAGACAAGTGAAAGTGGATACTCTAAAATACGCAAGATAAGCGTGAGTGCTATGGATGGCGTTCTCGTAGGGAGACGGAAGCGGATCCATAGTGGTGTATTGATATGGTGAATATGTTGACTCGTGTGCGCCACCTCAAAAGAGTTACATTGCAGTCGTAGTTCAGGATAGCCACCGAGTCAAAGCTGGCTTGCTGCAGTTAAACCCCACCACCCCCTTTGTTGATAATGATGCATATGTAGATAGTTCTGATGTAAGCCTTGCTGGGTACATTTGTACTCACGTTGCTTAATTTATGTTTTTGCAGAGAGAGACTTCAGTCTCACTAGTAGTTCCACGTGGACTTCGACGTTTAGCTTGTTACCTCAGCTACGATCTTGTGCCCTCGACAGGATCTGGTAGATAGTCAGGCTTCTCAGCCTGTTTCATTTATAGATGTCTGTACTCAGACATGATAGCTTCCGCTTGTGCTTTGCCTTGTATGCTCTGGATGTTGGGTCATGAGACCCCTGCTTGTAATATCTCGCTCCTCGGAGCCTAATGAATAAATACTTGATGTCGTAGAGTCATGTTGTGATGCCATGTTGTATTTGCACATATCGAGAATATCGTGTGTATGTTATTGAAATGCTTGGTATGTGTGGGATCTGACTATCTAGTTGTTTATCCTTAGTAGCCCCTCTTACCGGGAAATGTCTCCTAGTGTTTCCACCGAGCCATGGTAGCTTGCTACTGCTCCGGAACACTTAGGCTGGCCGGCATGTGTCCTTCTTCGTTCCTGTGTCTGTCCCCTCGGGGAAATGTCACGCGATGAATACCGGAGTCCTATTAGCCCGCTACAGCCCGGTTCACCGGAGTCCTGCTAGCCCAGTGCGACAGCCTGGATTCACTCGCTGATGACCGACACGTTCGATGCTGGGTCATGGATGCCTGTCCCTGTAAGTCTGTGCCACTTTGGGTTTACGACTAGCCATGTCAGCCCGGGCTCCTTATCATATGGATGCTAGCGACACTGTCATATACGTGTGCCAAAAGGCGCAAACGGTCCCGGGCAAAGGTAGGGCGACACCCGTGGGAATACCGTGCGTGAGGCCGCAAAGTGATATGAGGTGTTACATGCTAGATCGATGTGGCATTGAGTCGGGGTCCTGACAGCGTTGGTATCAGAGCTTGACTGCCTGTAGGATTACCAAGCCAAACTGGTCGAAGTTGAGTCTAGAAATTCTTTAGTTATGTAAGGGAATTGATTGTGGGATGGAAGGTAAGGCTCTTTTTACTCCTTATACCTTATGACTTCTGATCTGAGTCATCTTATCTTTCCTGCGGGGTTAAGGAACTAGGCTATCTCCTCTTTCTATCAGGATCACGTGTTACTAATCCGTAGACTTATAAGATTGTTGGACTTAAGCCTCATTTCAGTTCCTATTACTTCGGTATGTCTCTGATGATCTCAAAACCTTGATATTGTGCTTCTGAGTGGCTATGCCACCATTTTTGTAGCATGTCTCAAATCTTTTTGAGCATTTATAGCCGTTATGCTGTCCGAGTCATCCCAGGTTTCTAAACAGTATGATGCATTTGCAACTCCCTTCTTCCCGCTTCCGATGTTCCTTTGGTCAGATTACTCACACAAATCAGTGAGTTGAGGTATTTTATTGCCTTGACATTTATGTGGGAGTTATTATTATGACCCTAGTTGCCTTAGGGGATCATCTAGTAATTTGGCCATGATTCATGTCCCAGTGTGATGATTTTGGCCATCATTCTCGTAAGCATCCCGTGATGCCACTTAGTTAGTAGGCATTTCACTTCTGGGTTTTGAACCCGAGATTCACCCTACTTACTTCATGTTGATAGTAATTGCTAGCTCCTTTAGGTTATTAGTAACCTTTGCATTAGTCCTTGATGTTCGTGGTATTTCCTTCTTCCAAATACTATGAACCGCTTATGGCAGATGTTCCTTGCTGATCGAAAGATCACAATCAGAGTGCTCTCGATGAGTTCTCCATCATATATTGTGACTCTGCCAGTCCTACCTCTCTGCATGGGTTATCCGGAAGAAACATGTGGAACTTGGTTCGACATACTAATCTATGCATCCACAACTCAGAAAATTATATGTTCTTTGAGTTGTCCCTCTTAGTTGTCTTCTGACCCTCGTCTATCATTTGATAGTCAAGAGTATGCGTGCATTCCTATTACTCTTGTGGTCCGTCAAGCCATTCTATTCCGGAATGACTAGGAGAAACAAACTCCAGTACCTTGTCCATTTCCAGGATTGGGTCAAAGCAGTCGTACTCCACAGATCAAATTGCTAATTCAGCTTTGTTCTGCTCTACCTTGGAGTATTACTATCTTTTATATCGGGATTGTTATAGGAATTGCACACCATCCTATGAACTCTTGGTACAGTGATACTTCTTGCCATCATTGTTCATTCCTCGGTTCCTGTGTTATTGTAACTGGAATGCCGACAAATGAATCATGGCGTGTGAAATCAATACTACTAGCAACTCTGTTGCTTGGTAGTTAAATGGACGATAACCTCATTCTTAGCGTGTTGATTATTGAATCGTCACCCTAAGACTGATTGTGCTACCTAGTCCCTATTTCTAGTGCACTCTTCGACCAATGAGTTAGGAATTATCTCAAGTCCTCACTCATTTGATCATGTTGTCTTGCCCTCAAAAGCAAGATTATTCTCGAGCTTAGTAACATACCGGTGGTTCGTGACTTTCCAAATATCTTCTTGGAAGTGTTACCGGGTTGTTTCCTGACTGTTATGTTGAGCTCGTGATCAAGTTGGTTTATTCCTGTAAACCACCCCTTCTCCAAGAATCGGTGTTAGATATCCCTGAGCTAGTTGGTTAAGCTAGACAACAACTTGGAGAGTTGGAAGATAAAAGCTTGCCTGACTTAGTTCGTTCCAAAGGGATATTCTTGTGTAGTGTGTGTTGAAGAAAGATGATATCTTCATCGATTGGTCCCTGTGATCAGTTGCTGGACCTATTGTCTTATCAACCCTTTGATTTGAGTGTGGGCTATCGTCAAATCAAATCAGTACCAACGATGCTCGTAATGTTGTCTTACTCGTGGTTGATCCCTCGAGCATACACCCTTACATCTTTGGTATGACCAATGCTATCACCGTGTTCACATGATGGTGGAAGTCTAGTGATATGGAAATTCCGATGAGTTGTTGTTGAGCCCATTGACAACATCCTTTTCTCCTCCATGATTTTGTTGAACATTAAGCTAGTGTTGGAAACTTTTGAAAGCATTTTCTTCATGCTAGTTCATGAAGTAATTGTTTGATGAAAGGAGTGACTTCCTCTTATACACGTGCATTTGGTGAAAGTTGCCGCCGTGAATTTGAGAAAGTTAGTTTTGCTTCCTCTGGAATCATCCCAAATCAGTCATGCACACGTGCGAAGTATTCTGTAGTCTGGAGACTTGCAACCTTCATTCTATATGTGTCCCTAGCACACTAAGCCACTGATTGACTTGTTCAAGGAAAAGAAGTTTATGCTTGGGATCTAATCCATGGACTTGCGTAAAGACTTCGATATCCTCGATTATGGTTCCCCACCTGAACTCGGTAGTGTTTAATTATAAGACTACTACGTGGCCATGCTTGTCTGGGACAACGTGTTCACATGTTTGTAGTAGAACCAGCTCATGTTTTGGAGCTTACTATCGTAGTTCATTCTCCGAGAATCTCGCAACGTCATCTCGTCGATTTGTGTTGCAAACTTTCATTTTTCTCCCTAGACTCGATGAGTCTGGAATATGCTGACACCAGCCAGATTTGAATCTCAGGCAGATATGATGGTTGGAACATTTCCCAAGAATTATAATATTGGTCTCGCGATAACCGGTAAAGTGGATGTCGTGGCCAACACACCCAGCCGGAAGACCTGTTATTATAATATCTTGATTGAGGAAGTTGGCCACCTCCCCATAATGATTTCGTAGGAATTACTCCCTAGTTGCCCCTATGGATTTTTGAGATCCCGAAGTCCGACCTTTTTTACTTGATGGTCTGGTTACCAAACCATTTCAATAAATGGGTTACACTAGCACATCAAGGAGAACATTAGAAGCGGAGTGCTAAATGTCTCTCGGTCGATCATCCAGATTTCGTCCCCTTGGCCTCGCTAAGGTGAAATATGAGAAAGTGTTATCTTCCTTTGCATCTACATCGTCCATCGCTATTCATCATGGTAGTATGATGTGTTGCCAGGATCCTTGACACGGATATTGGTAAAACCTTGATGACTATGGAAATGCTCAAGTTCTTGAGAGCACGTATAAGCTCTAGGTGTTATCAGCGACACTAACTGGGATTGCCCCAGATTTCCTCGGCAATGCTATGATCTTTTCAACGGTGAATTCACTCTCTATTGTTGGGTTCTTTCCCCAGTTACCAGAATCATTCCCAGCATTTGCATTTTGTTCCCAGCCTGCACCGCCAATGTGCCATTCTACCATGGGTCTCTTCCATTTCCGGTGATAAGTAAAAATCATCCATTGCGTTGTCTTCAACAAGGTAGTCCACATCATCCATTCTAGTCCGGGTATACCATTCCTTTGCACTCCACCAAACGATCGTTTGTGATTGCCTTAGGCTGGTATAAAGAGATTCAATGATCTTTGTATCAAAAGTAATTCTTTTTGCCACTTAAGGGAATAGTTCTTTGCGTCACTTTTCCCAAGGTGCCCGTTACGGAATCCTGGCAGTTATTTCTTCGCCACCTTGACACCATCCACCATTTTACCTAAGCGTGGAATGGTTGCCTACCAACTTGAACCTTCGTCATCCATTTCTTTACCATCATTCCTAATGTGTATTTGGTGTCTCAACTCAAGAGTTGTTCTTACGTCTCTCCATGAACTGATCTTGAGTTGCTCGATCTTCAAAGACGAGTAAATTCTGTAGGGTTTTCCCCCTTCATTCTGTTGTTGTGTCGAGTGAAGATCTCGAAAGCAAAGACGTCAAGACCAAGATGATGGAATGATTCAACATCTTCGAGAAGTGCAACCTGGATCGTGAAGATTGTGCTAGTTTGCGTTTCCCCATCACCTTACCCTACGCTTGAATCTCGGGACGAGATTTTTGTTTAGTGGGGGTGAGTTGTCACATCCCTGGTCCTGTTATGCACTAGGCTAGACCTTCATGTGAGCATCATGTTTAAATTCAAATGAAATTTGAATTGAGGAATTTTCAAAGCCTCAGAAGACCTCTAAAAATAACCAACATTTAAATTTCATCAAATGAGTCCAAGAAAATGTTCCTGTTATTCCATGGAAATATTGGTAAGAGGTAAAATTTAAACCAATATTTTTGGAGTCACAGAGATATTTATTTTGGCCATTTGAATTAATCCAATAACTATTTGCTTTGGATTTATATTTAATATATATTAAATATGACTCCAAATAATTCTGGAAGTTTGTGAGTGGCTTTGTATATATTTTAGCACGCCACATAAAAACCTACAGAATTTATTTAAATGATTTAGTTGCTAAACTAAATCAAAACAAACTACAGAAAATAGAAAACAGAATTAAATACAAAACAAGAGAGAGGGAACCCACCTGGACTCACCTGGTAGCCCAGCCGGCCCAGCTCCTGTGCGGCCCAGCCCACCAGGCGTCCCCCCCTATCGCCTTCCTCCCCTCGCCCCGAAGCAGCTCGATGGCAAGCGCTGGCGATGCCCCGGCCACCTCCTGCTTGCGGCCTTCCTCTCGTCGCCCTGGACCCCATCCGCGACGCCACGCAATCTCCCCGACCCCCTCTCACTTCTCCCTCGCTCTCTGGACCTCCCTCCCCCTCGCTCCTCTGCTTCCCCCCCATGACCGAGAGCCGCCGCCGCCGTCGCATCCATAGCCACCGGCCACCCCTCGCCCTTCCGCTGAGCTCAGGAGCTCCGCCTCGACCCCCTCTTCCTCCCCACCGAGCCAAGCCCCTCGGGAAGCTCTGCATCGCCTCCACGCCATCGTCTTCGTCCTCGACCGCCGCCGATGGTCGCCGTCGATTCGCCGCCGTTCGTGCTTCCCCGAGCTCGCTGACCCTCCCTGCATGATCCCCGTGAGCCCCTGCTTCGTTTCCCCCTAACCCCATGTCCGATTTCGAGCTCTAGCCACCCCCTCTACCGGAGCCGAGACGCTCCGCCGCACGGGCTCGTCGCCGGCGAAACCCCGGTGACCATTTGGTCACGGGCGTGCACCCGTTGTGCTCACCGCAACCTCAGGAGCCCGCAACACCCACCAGTTTCTCCCGTAGTGCACCATAGCGTCGAATCGATCGGCGCCCGAACTCCGGCCGCCGCCTCCCTCACCGCTGCCGACGCCACAGCTAACCCCAGCTCATCTGGCTTGCTCCATTGGATGCGCACGAGCTCGAGCTCCCTGTAGAACCCCTCCGCGCGTCGAACGGGCGCCAGAGCAGCCATTCCGGCGAGCCTCCGTCGTCGGTTTTGGTCGTCGCCGGCCGAACTCCGGCGATGTCGACGTGGGCCATCATTAGCCACTAACAATCCCACTAATTAAGCTTAGTTACACTGACAGCTGGGCCCCGCCGTCTAATTAATCGTAGATTAGTTTCTGTTTAGTTTTAACTAATATCAGTGGGCCCACGCGTCAGCTTTGACTAAGCTGACGTGGCTGTTGACTGGGCCCACACGTCAGCGGCACTAACCAGCCCCAGTCACTGACCAGTGGACCCCACTGGTCAGGTTTGACCTGGACCGCGCCCAGTTGACTCTGCTGACGTCACAGTGACGTGGTGCTGACGCCATAAATCATTTCTGGATTTATTATTATTCAGGAATTTCAGAAAATGCCCTAAACTTCAATAAATCATAGAAATTCAACCGTAACTCCAATGGAAATAAGTTATATATAAAACATTATCAGAAAAATTCAAGGAATCCATCTGTACCATTTTCATGCATGTTTGAGCAATGTTTGTCCTCTGTTTTGGACAAAACAAATAAATGGCATTTAAACTCTCACATATGGAGTTTGAATTTGAATCTTGTATTCAAACCAACCCCATTTAACTTGTTGCTAGATGCATTAGCCCAAAACACATTCATATTGCCATGTCATAGCATGCATCATATTGTGCATTGCATTGATTGTGTTCTTTCTTGTTTGCCGGTATTTGTTCCCCCTCGGTAGACACTGTACCGATGATGTGATCGTTGACACTGATGAAGACTCAATGTTATCTTCAGAAGTGCCAGGCAAGCAAAACCCCCTTGTTCATTCCGATACATTCCTACTCTCTCGCTCCTGCTCTCTTTTACTGCATTAGGACAACAACGATTCAACTGTTACTTGCTGCGGTAGCTGAACCCCTTTATCCTCTGCATGACCTGTCATTGCCACAGTAAATAGATGAAACCCACTAGTATGAGTAGGAGTTGTTTGAGCCATGTTGTGCCTACTCATTCATGTTTGTTTGTCATGCCTGCTACTGCTTAGAGTTGAGTCAGGTCTGATTCATCGGGGATGAATCAGAGGCGTGTGAACATGTTCTACTGTGTGTGAGCTAAGTGGTGAACACGATTTGGTAAAGGTAGCGGTGAGAGGCCATGTAGGAGTACATGGTGGGTTGTCTCATTGAAGCCATCCTTAGGAACTGAGTTCTGTGTTTGTGATCCATGATTCAGCTACTACCATACATTGGGCCCTGAAATATGACCCCGCTCGACTTCTTATTCACCCTAGTCCTCTGTCCAGGAGTTGCAAGTAGTTTCTGGTGTTTGTAGCTTACTGGAGGCCGTGGACAGCGCTGACCGTAGGGGTGGGCTGTGATGCGGTAGGTACGTGGCACGGTGTACCGGATGCCCGTTTGGTATCTCGGGAACCCTGTTCACATCGTTTGGGGCTGTGAGCGAAACTCCGGCCGGATCTCCTCATGGATGGAACCCGAATAGGCGATAAACCTGGACTAGAGACTTGAGTGTTTAGGTAGGTCGTGCTCTACACCCACGTCGGCTTTCACTTGAAGTCTGCCGAGCACATGTCGTGTGCAGACACTAAGTGGTGGAAACATGTATGAAGAAGTACACCCCTGCAGGGTTAACATCATCTATTCGAATAGCCGTGTCCGCGGTAAAGGACTTCTGGGTTGCTTATATCAGTTCATAGACAAGTGAAAGTGGATACTCTAAAATACGCAAGATAAGCGTGAGTGCTATGGATGGCGTTCTCGTAGGGAGACGGGAGCGGATCCATAGTGGTGTATTGATATGGTGAATATGTGGACTCGTGTGCGCCACCTCAAAAGAGTTACATTGCAGTCGTAGTTCAGGATAGCCACCGAGTCAAAGCTGGCTTGCTGCAGTTAAACCCCACCATCCCCTTTGTTGATAATGATGCATATGTAGATAGTTCTGATGTAAGCCTTGCTGGGTACATTTGTACTCACGTTGCTTAATTTATGTTTTTGCAGAGAGAGACTTCAGTCTCACTAGTAGTTCCACGTGGACTTCGACGTTTAGCTTGTTACCTCAGCTACGATCTTGTGCCCTCGGCAGGATCTGGTAGATAGTCAGGCTTCTCAGCCTGTTTCATTTATAGATGTCTATACTCAGACATGATAGCTTCCGCTTGTGCTTTGCCTTGTATGCTCTGGATGTTGGGTCATGAGACCCCTGCTTGTAATATCTCGCTCCTCGGAGCCTAATGAATAAATACTTGATGTCGTAGAGTCATGTTGTGATGCCATGTTGTATTTGCACATATCGAGCATATTGTGTGTATGTTATTGAAATGCTTGGTATGTGTGGGATCTGACTATCTAGTTGTTTATCCTTAGTAGCCCCTCTTACCGGGAAATGTCTCCTACTGTTTCCACTGAGCCATGGTAGCTTGCTACTGCTCCGGAACACTTAGGCTGGCCGGCATGTGTCCTTCTTCGTTCCTGTGTCTGTCCCCTCGGGGAAATGTCACGCGATGAATACTGGAGTCCTGTTAGCCCGCTACAGCTCGGTTCACCGGAGTCCTGCTAGCCCAGTGCTACAGCCTGGATTCACTCGCTGATGACCGACACGTTCGATGCTGGGTCATGGATGCCTGTCCCTGTAAGTCTGTGCCACTTTGGGTTTACGACTAGCCATGTCAGCCTGGGCTCCTTATCATATGGATGCTAGCGACACTGTCATATACGTGTGCCAAAAGGCGCAGACGGTCCCGGGCAAAGGTAGGGCGACACCCGTGGGAATACCGTGCGTGAGGCCGCAAAGTGATATGAGGTGTTACATGCTAGATCGATGTGGCATTGAGTCGGGGTCCTGACAGAGAGGATGATAGTAGGGGCCCACCATGTCCACGGCCGTACGCAAGGAAGTTCCTCATTTTTTGTTATATATACTCCATTGTCAGCGTATAGAAAAAGAAAATGCTTACTCCTAGTGGTTTCCTGACATTTGGGACTCCCGACATTGTCAGCGTATATAGTCAATAGATAAGAGAACATCACAAGATCGGCTGACACCTGAGACGTAGCTGATCGAGCAGTAATTTTTTGTTATTGTTGAGACGGAGGAGGGTTTCAACTGGGTTGTGGCCCGTCTAGCTCAGGCTTATATTTTACGTTCACCACATGACCAGCCCAACTATTTTTTTCTTTGTGAAAATGAGCCCAATTTATTTTTTCTGAAGAATACCCAATCCAGGGCTACTTATTTTTCTATGCCCTGATGGGCTGCAACTCTTTCAAGACGTATGCAAATCTTGAAAGTAATATGAAATAAGCTGTAAATATAAAGAAACTGACAACAAATTGGCAATTACTTTACAATTCCTGAATTTTTTCACATTTTCAGATTCCAATTTCACTGGGCCTTAACCTAATTTAAATATATCTTGAAAGTACTTTAAATCTGGCTCGACATTTCGGTATTAAAAATAGTTTGGACCCCACCAAAATATGCAAAATTTCATTTAAATTTTTAACCCTAGCCCTGGGCAACAAAAAACAGACTGCAATAAATGGCATAAGAAGTTGCAATGAGCTATAAATTATTAAAAAATAGGCAATGGTCTGACTTGTGGGCATATTAAGTTGATGCATATGCAAGATTCTTTTACTTATTATATATGTCAACATATTATTCTACCAGACATAACCATTGGATTTCAATCCAACTACCGTCGTGCTTCTTCAATCTCCGATCTTCTTGCTCCAGCCGCCAAATCCAGCGCTGGCGGGACCACCTGCTCCCGCCTCCCATGGCCGGGTGTGCTGTCGTACAGGCCTCACAGCCCCCTACTACTCCCACCGCTGGCCAGGCCATCCCTCTACTCACCCACATCCCTCCATTGTTGTGACTTCGCCGCCTCCTGGTCATTCCCTTCCTGGGTCTCACCGCCATCCATTGTGCTGGCGTTCTCAGCACGGTGTGGTCAACGTTATCAACAAATGAGAACATCAGAAGAGGGATGTACATGGAGAGGCTGACAGTTGGGACCCACATGGTCCATGGCCGCACGCAAGCAAGTACCTCCTTATTACGCCAAAAAGAATGAATCCTCCCAATGACAGCTGGGACCCACCAGCTATATCTTGGCACGGAAGGACTTGCCTCCTTATTAAGCAAAAAATAACGAGTGCTCCCAATGACAGATGGGGCCCATCAGATTTGGAGGCTGACTTGTGGCCCTACTAAGTTGACACATACGGAGGGCATTGTCAACTTAGTCAACAAACGATTCTATCACCAGTGGCCATTGGATTGTTAACATCCAACGGTCGTCCTGCTTCTTCACCCTCTGATTTTCTTGCTCTAGCTGTCCAAACCACCGCGTGCTCCTACTTCCCGTGGCCGGCTGTGCTGCCACGGAGGCCTCACCGCCCCCTACTACTCCCACCGCTGGCCAGGCCATCCCTCTACTCACCCACACACTCTGTTATTCTGTGACAACGGCAGCCTCACACCGCAGCCGAACTAGTCAACCCTCATACTCCTCTTCATGTGGGCATCCACTGCCACGTCTTCCCCGGCTCTGCGTCGTCCCCTTCCTAAGCCTCGCGTCGTCCAACGCATTGGTGCTCTCGGCATGGCGTGGTCAATGTGGTCAATCGGAAGAGTATTGTACATGCAGATGCCGACAGCTGGGCCCATGGCCGCAGCAAGGAAGTGCAACCATATTACGTGTAAAATAATTATTCCTCCACCTATTAGCAGGGACCCACCAGACGGGCCACCGTATTTTGCAAAAAAAATGTTTCCACCCTGACTGCTGAGGCCCACCGGCTACATCTTGCACACATGGAAGTGCATCCATATTACCGGCAAAGAAAACGATTCTCCCCCTCACAGCTGGGACCCACCAGCAATAACTTCGCACGCAAGGAAGTGCCTCTTATCCTCCCTAACAGTCGGGACCCACCTGGTCGAATCGCATGTAGCGTTGTTATTCTGGTCGCGAATGTGTACATACATACTGGTCGATCAGTCTGTCTGCAGGCTACATCAATGAACCGTGGCCGAGTAAGGAAGGGCACGTGTCGTAGTAGAGGTGCAGGCGTAGCATGTCACACAGTCCCATCAATATCATGTACAGTTACATACAGCCAGTGTGCAAGAAAGTAAATACGGTCACGTACATACATACGGGCGGGGTCTCGAATGCCTAGTCACGCATACATACGGCCAGGCTCATGTAAATGGAGAGGTAGCGGAGAGCAGCGACGGCGTCTTGTTCATCGGCAGCCAACCGACTAGATCGGAACAGAGAAACTGCGCCATGCTCATCCGGAGGCAACGGAATGCGTCGTGTTCATCGGGAGCCAACCAGCTTGGACGGAACAGTCGAAATGAGGCCTTACTACCACTAAACAGAGGAAACGGCCTTGTGTTCGACCGCCTATGGTTGAAACGGGATCCTGTTCACCAGGAGGGGTCTGGCGTACTGCAAAATGGAGGAAATGGACTTCTCTTCGACCTCCTATGGTCGAAATGGGGTCATGTTGATCGGGAGGGGTGTGGCGTACCGCAAAATAGAGGAAACGGACTTCTCTTCGACCTCCTACGGTCGAAACGGGGGTCTTGTTCATCGGGAGATGTGTGGCGTACCGCAAAACGGGACTCCACGGGCTACTGTTCATCCACCGTCTACTGCCTCACTCCAGCCTCCATGGGCTATTGTTCATCCACCGTCGACCTCCTCCAGCCTCCACCTGCGACTGTTCATCCACGGTGCCTCCCTCCTGCCTCCACCAGCTATTGTTCATCCATGGGCTCCTATTCATCCAGCCTCCATCGGCTACTGTTCAACCAGCCCTCTCCACGGGTTCCTATTCAACCAGCCCTCCACGGGCTACTGTTCATCCAACCCTCCACCGGCTACTGTTCAACCAGCCCTCCACCGGCTGTTGTTCATCTAGCCCTCCATGGGGTCATGTTCATCCACCCCGCAACCAGCTAGATAGGGTCATGTTCATCCATTGACAACGACCTCTACTACCACGGGGTCCTGTTCATCCAACCCCCATCGGGAACTGTTCATCCAACCACGAACAATGCTCATTGTTCATCAAGAGGCGGCATGTTTGATTGGCTTCAGTTAGCAATAGTAGCGAAGGAATGGCTCGATTGGGTTCAGTTAATAGCCAGATCGACCGATCGCTCGGGTTCAGTAAAGCGTAGCCTGCAGTGCAATCGCTCGGGTTCAGTACGCGAACGCCTCGCTTGGGTTCAGTTAGAGCCCAACGCCTCTCACCCACATGCGTACGTGTATGAGAGAAACGCACAATCCCTCCGTGCATCGCTCAGCCCCGACCACCCACCCTAACTGGGAACTCCTTGATATTTTCGTCGCCCTCGCTTCTACCATGGTTTTTTCCGTCATGGACGGCCCAAAGAATGTCATGCAGCTACATCTCTTGCCCGCCCAGGACGAAAAGCCCATTTTCTATCATGATTTTTTGTCATAGAAGTAGGATTCCACCACATCGATGATGATACTGGGTTTTGTCACATTATCATCATAGAAGTGTCATAAGCATGACAGAAAAAATCGTTTGACCCAAAATGTCACGGATGTGTCTTTTTTTGTAGTGCAAAGACAGCGTCTATTTGTGTGTGAGAGAGTTGGATAGACCTTGACAACATGGCTAGCTGGGGGTGGAAGGTTATGTGTGGTAGAAAGAGACAATAAAGAGAGAGATGCATGCTTGTTTGTTGCAAGGAGACCTAACTACTAGACGGGGGTAGCAAAAGAAGAGAATGGCGGTGTGCCTTTTTTCATGGGATGTTAGAGAGACCAAAAGACACAAATCGTGTGGAGAGGTGTGTGTGTTTCAAGAGAGAGAGGGAGGTATGGACATGGATAATGAGATGGGTGCTCATGTGTATGTTAGAGGGAAGGAATTATCTGGGTGGTTGTCTTATGAAGGCGACTCAACTTTTCAATGATAGTCGGGATAAGTAGTGATTTGGTGCATTTTGACGTTGACGATACAACTATACCGTACGTGGTGACACAAATTGACCATCGTTACTAAACTAATCTTCGATGGTTGATGATCTTGTCATATCCAAAAAATCAACCTGAATAACGAGATGGAATTCCTCCAAGCAACCGAAGAACTAAGATAACGCAATCTTAATTGCCAATATGAATTAATTAAGGATAATGGTGGGGTTGCTGGTATAGATCTGAATGAGGCAATAGTCCTAGACACTCGCAAATGTAAATTATAGCGAAGCAAAACAATGTCTACACAACAACACGAGTTCTAACCTAGAAAAAAGTAGTAGCCTTATATATATATAGTATATTACTATATTTTTTTATCTGTATAGTTATATCTATATCTATTCCACTCCCTCCGTTTCTAATATACCCTTCACATAGCTTTGACTGCAGCCAAATTTTATAAAGCTTGACCAAATTTGGTGAAAACAATATGAACATTTACACTAAAAAATTTACATGATGTGGACATAAAAGCAATGATGAATCAAATGATATATATTTGGTGGTGTATATGTTAATACTTTTTCCTACAAACCTGTTGAAACTATACAAAGTTTGACTTTAGAGAAATCCAATATGCGGTATTATGCATTATATATTATATATTCATTATTTTTCTACAGTCAATGCGTGTATTTGCGCGTACACGATACAAACAGTTTATTAACATTGATCCAATGGTCCACGTGGCTGCGATTCGGATCTACTATAACCTAATTGTACCATACACGTTCTTCTCGAACGAGCAGCGTGACAGTGTGATCGATCCACACAAGGAGCTCTCAATAAGACCTCCAGACGTGCCACGTGGCTTCATGGGTGCCCCCCACATCATATTATTCATACAACGTTGACTAAAAAACAACATAATCACCCAAAACAAGATCTTCCCGTTCTTTGTTCCTACGATATTGTGCCGTGCACGTACCTAGTTGTATAGTAATGGTAGTAGTAGTACAAACTACGTAGTAGGAGTAGTATGGAGTGCTCCTACTCTATCAACGAGTCCCATCTGACACCAAATTTCTTGGCTTCCGTGCTACAACTAGATATTCCCCTCCTCGTTTCTGTTTTCCAACACGACGGGTGGGGTGAGGTTTGCCGATAGTCGGTTTGCTCAACTACGGTCCCACATGGAAGTGAAAATACTAGGCAACATGCCTCCCATAGCTGTGTGCCGTGCCGGACGGACCGTGAAGTACTCCTAATTCCTGGGCGTGTGGAGGTGCGACGCGAACGCGTCAGGCCTTTTCCTTTTAAACATGTATAAATTGTAACATTTGGTTCTGCTCCTTGGCGCGATCGATAGATAGAAATAACAATTGGAAACACTAGGCTGGGGCTTTTCCTGCCCGATAAGGAGGGTACAGTAGTAGTAGTAGTAGCTAGGTTGGCGCATCGTCGGTTTGGTCACATGCGGTCCCACATGTTGTAGAGATATAAAGTCTAGCCAATGCACGTTGACCGGCAGGCTGAACGACAGTGTGGTATGCGATGGGGAAGGGACATGCTTCATGTACGTGGTCCAGTTTCTCATTTTGAACTTCCGAACGTGACAGGCGTGCTGCACGAGTAGTTTTGAATTTATAAGTTTGGTCTCAGTTTTTGAATTTGCGGGTAGAGCGTAGGTTGGGTCAAGCATCATACTTAAATGACGAAGTTTATGCAAAAGGTAAGCACAACTTATAAATTGATGGAGGGAGTACTAGTTACAGTGATGCATATAATTGATGCCAAATGTGAGCAAAGGGATCACACATATCTTTATCGACTGGAACGGCAATGCAATAGTACAATAAGAATTAAGGCCACGACGAGCGGTCGCAGTGGTGATTACAAGAGGCAAGAAGAAGGATGCATCCATCAACGACCTCCTCCTCCTCGACTCAGTGTGTCGGGCCACCGACCAGCGGCTGAGGACCGGCGGCTTTTGTGGCGAGGTCAAGGTGCTTCTCAACAAAGGCGTCCAAGGCTTCCAGCCGATTGACGAAGGCCAACGTCGTAGCGTCCTCACCGGCCTTATAGATGCATATGTACACGACTTCCTCGTACACATGCATGTGTAGGTTGATGAATTCTTGTAGGGCGAGGCACCTAACGGCGAGCGCGACCTCGAGGTGGACATTCTTCGTTGCATCAGTGGGTAGTCGTAGGGCCATCAGTGCTTGAAAGAGTTTCTCACTGTGGAGGCCGATTAGGGTGCAGACAATGAGGAGCCTGGGTGCGCAGGTGAAAGTGCTACTTATCGACTAGAGGGGGGGGGGGTGAATAGGTGACTTTTATGAAAGTCTTCAAAACATGATGGTTTTGAAGACAAACTGGTAAACTGAGCCTATATAGTAAGCAGCGGAATGAAAGCTACACCAGGCAAGCATAAGTCTAACATACAACATAACGAAAGCACAAAGACTAACTGCAACTAGGTAGACAAGATCAGAAAGGTAGATAGTACGAAGCTAAACAGATAATAGTCTTCATAGTGTGAAGTCAACCAGATTAGACAGGCAAGCAATGACTTCAAGAAGACAGCTGAAAAGTAAGGAGAGTAGAGGATAGAACTAGTGGCTTGACGAAGACAAGGATTTGGTAGACCAGTTCCAGTTGCTGTTAAACTGTACATCTAGTTAGGGAGGCTGAGATTTAACTCAGAAGACCGTGTCTTCACCTTATTTCCCTTGAGCTAAGGACACCCAGTCCTCGCCCAATCACTCTAGTAAGTCTTCTAGGTAGACTTCCCAACCTTCACAGACTTCATTCACCGGCAATCCACAATGACTCTTGGATGCTCAGAACGCGATGCCTAACCGGCTGTAGGATTCACAGTCCTCAAGTGTAACAAGTCTTTAGATCACGCAGACAGAAAGACTTCAGTGATGCCTAACACTCTTTGGCTCTGGGTGTTTTGGCCTTTGTCCTCGCAAGGATTTCTCTCTCAAATGCTTCAGAGGTGGGTTGCTCTCAAACGACAAAAGCCGTGCACTAACTCGGAGCAGCCACCAATTTAGGGTGTAGGGGTAGAGCTATTTATAGCAAGGAGGCAACCCGACCTGATATGTCCAAAATGACCCTGGATCACTAAGGAACTGACATGTGTCCAATGGTCAGATTTCAAACACACACATCAGCTTGACTTGGGCTACAAGTAAAGCTGACTCATCCAGCTTTGGATAAGATTTGCTCTCATTGTCTTTGCTCGAAGACATAGGATTTGGTTGAGCATCACTTCAGTCACACTGACTTTGTTCACTTGGACCCCACTTAATAGTATGGTGGTTCCTACGACTCAATAAGAAGAATAGGAAACTATGAAACAACTATGTCTTCGCACTCCATAGTCTTCAAGTGAATAGCTTCACGCGTCATAATCCTCATCGTGAATGTCTTCGTGAGCCACCATTGTCTTCAATGTCTTCACACAATTTTAGGGGTCATCTCTAGTAGGTAAACCGAATCAATGAGGGACACTACCTGTGTCATCCTGTAATTCTCACAAACACATTACTTCCTCAACCACGTTTGTCGTCAATACTCCAAAAACCAACTAGGGGTGACACTAGATGCACTTACAATCTCCCCCTTTTTGGTGATTGATGACAAACTGGTTGAAGTTTTCAACGGGGATAAAAGTATGTGAAAGTCCAGTGTTGTGAGTATTGTCTTCATACATGTGATGAGGCTCCCCCTGAAGATGTGCATATAAATAGTTTGCTTTTGAAAGCAAATGCACATGGCAGGTTTTGCTTTGTGGAGGCCATCTTCAAAGTGTGAAGACAATTCATCATGCATATAAAAAGATAATGAAGATAATGATATGCATAATGGAAAATGGACATCTTCAAAATGACTTCATGCGGAATTTATCATCACATTACAAAGTGGCAGCAAAAGTAGCAGACGACCATCAAGTTTAAGTGTTACAACTCAAAGCCAAAAGTTTCAGAACAGGAGTTGTAAGAACTTAGCAAAAAATAAGCAACCACCCATATGGACCCGCTTGAAGACTATCAACTCATATGCTTCTCCCCCTTTTGTCAGTAAGGACCAAAAGGTTTGAAGACCTAGAGTATCTTCTCATTCCCAGTTGGAGACTATGTTAGAGCAGCAGGGTCGACGTTGGAGTTAGGTGGAGCAGACGGGCCTTGCGCATCATCATCATGCTGAGCAGTGAGAGAAGGCGAAGTGGCATCATCTTCTTCATCAATGACTCTGGCAACAACAGTTGCAGCCGAGGATGAGTACTCAGAATCTTCAATGGAGGTATGTGATGCCAACTTGCATTTTGAGGAGGCCTGGAGTCAAACTTGAAATTTCCAGTGAAGCCATCTGTGCGAAGTTCATCTTCAGCGCAAAGCAGGGTGAGACTCTTCCAGGAACGGCGACATGCTTCATGTGCAAGAAACAAGTTCTTGGTGGCTAAGTTGTGAATGTGATTGACATCCACCAAGATACTCTGGATCTGACGCTTTAGCCAGTCATGATGTCTGTCCTTCTTTTGATGTAAAGCCACCAGAAGCTCACGATCATTAAGTACACGAGGACACTTCTGAGGCCTTTGTGCAATGGTGCTTCTAGTGGCTTCGGTATTTGCACAGTGCGGTAGGCGCATGTTGCTGGCCAAAGGATAAGCAGGAGTTGCAGCATTGGGAACATGAACACCATTAGTGGGTTGCGTGAAGCTCTGGAACTCCGCATTCTGAAGGTGCAGGGGCTTCTTTGTAGGCTCAAGGTAGATGACTTCAAGAGACATATCAACATCAGGCAAGAACACAATGTGATTGCAAGCTAAAGGACGATAGTAAATAGTTGCATGAAGCTTAATCAAGCGCATCATCCATGGAGCATAGAACTTCAGACCAAACACATCAATCCCGGAAGCAGCAAGTTGTCTGATGAAGAAATCTTGGGTGTTGAATCTGATGCCATTGACGATATAGAATACCAAAGTCTTCATGGAGCCTTCAAGTTTTGCTTCAGATGAATGGCCTTTGATGGGCCAGAGAGTATGCCCTAGAATGTGATATACTGTGCATGGCCGATACTCAAGGTCCTTAACAAAGAGTTCCTTTTATAGTTGGCGTCCTAGGGCAAAAGCTTCATCATACTGAGCATTTGGCTCATGTTCAGCTCAGGCTTCTGAAATATGCTCTGCAGTTCATTCTGATAAAGAGAATAACCAGGTTCGTATAGCTCAGCTGGATTGGGCAGGGAAGTCAACTCGATGATATCCTGAGCTTTGGCTTCGTGATGCACATCGCCTGTCATCCACTCAAGGATCAAAGTCTTCGGATCCTTGTTGTAGCCTCGAATGTGTAAGGTGGCATAGAACTGCAGAAGGAGCTCTTCATTCCCGTGCTCTTTATCAGTGACGAACGCCAGAAGACCAACATCCCTGAAGCAGTCAAGGGCTTCTTCCAGACATGGCAGCCCAGCCATAGCATCACAATCCAGACGCCTGTGCGGAAAAATCCAGTCTTGATTGTACAAAATGCAGGAGTAATAGCTTCGCTGTTGGTGGCTCCAAAATCTGTCAGATGAGATCCTTGTCTTCTTGTAAGGGTTCTTGGCACTATCAAAGAATGTATTGTCTTCTTTGAAGCTGAGCACGCTGAATGAGCCTTGTGTAGTTACAACACTTGGAAGCCTTCGCAGTTGGCTTCTGAACTTGAGGCCTTCACTCCACATGATAGTCATATTGTGGTCCTTGAGTGGTAGGAGGAATCATAATTGGCCAATGAACACTGACAGCTGATCATCACAATCGAAGGCCCTTTCCATGGTGTGATGCCGTGGTGGAGGAACAACGCCATCAGTGATGACTGGCGACACAATTGCTTCAGCATTAACATTGGCTTCAGGCTCCACATTGTCTTCAGCCATGATAGGGTCATTGGCTTTAGTAGCAGTGTTGGTGGCAGCCTCATTGTTTTCAACCTCCATCTGGTCAGAGACCGGAGGGTCAGGCACGATCACATTCTCTTCAAGAATGACTTGAACAACAACAGGTGGTGTGGCTTCTCTATCTTCCTCTCTTCTTTCTTCATCGGCTGATGCAGCCAGAATGTCTTCAGCAGCATTAGCTTCAGACGCTTGAACAATCACAGAAGGATTCTCTTCAGGGAACACTTGACGTGCCACTAAGCTGGATTGTTGTGAATATTCTTCTGGAATGGTGGATATGGAGACGGATGGCTTTAGACCTTTTCGAAGCCTTCGAAACGCTGGTGACGCATTTGGAGATGTAGTGGTCTCCATGCAGTTGTCATCATCAAGTACCGGATAGGTGACTTGAGCTGGTGGAGTACGAGGTGTCGTATCTTGAACTGGGGTGTCTTCTTGTTGGCGCTCAGCCCATGAGTCATCTTGAGCAATTGGCGTCAATGGTCGACCAATGCTAATGTATTCACTGCTCGTAGGAGCAGGCGATAATACCAACTGGTGCTCGAGCTAAGGAAGGACTTCATCATCAACTACATTGTCTTCATGACCAATGTCTTCAGTTGCGTTGGGGTCAACAACTGGAACTTCTTTAGATTGTGGTGCCTCTGTGGGAGCAGGCTCATGAACAACAATATGGCGCTCGCGATTAGCAGAGGCAGGGTATGCAACAAAAATGGGTTCAACAACAAGGAGCTCTGGGGCAGCAGCACGCTCTTTTCTTGAAGACCTAGAGCTCTTAGTCTTCAAAATTTTCTTCGAAGGGGCATCATCAGATGTATGCTTGTGCTTCCTCTTCCTGGCTTCTGCTTCATCCTGCATAGTCTTCTTGAGCTCAGAAGCAGCTGAGGGTACCTTTGGCTTCGAGCCAGTCATGCTAGCAGGGAAGACAATGTTGGGTTGCCCCTACCTTGAAGCACCAGGATTAGCTTCAGCATGCTTCTTGCTCTTCTTAGCAGCCATTTTGGGATCAATGCCAGGACACCCAAGAGCTTTCCTCTTTTCAACTTCATTGTGCGCTTGCACACATTTCTGAGCATAAGACTTCATGCGTTCTCAGGAGCCTTTGGCTTCTTCACACTTCTTGTGAAATTCAGTTTTGAGGTCATGCAACATCTGCCACACTGAGCTTGTGCATGTTCTCCTTGAAATGAGCCTTCTCATAATCAATCTTGTTCTTGAGCTAGATGATTTTCTATGCCAGGGCCAGCTCATTAGTAATAGCAGAGTGGAATGTGACGTTGATGCCCACTGACAGCTGCAGACTATACATGCTATTGTTCTGGTCATCGAACCACTCATCAATGAAATTGTTCAAGATGTCAACATCAAAGTGGGGCAGATCACTGAAGATCTCCGCCTCTTGCTTGCTCTTAATCAGCATCTCAAGGGCATCATCACCAAGATCTTGATCGCTTGACAGATCAATGGTGTCTTCCTCATTGCTCAAGGTGGCAGCAGGAGTAAGGGGTTGCCCAGTAGTCTTCTTGGGCAATGGCTTCTTGGTCCTCTTGGACACACGATATAAATCTTCAGACTGCACACTGGATTCAGGCGGTGCAGATTTCAATGACTTCTTGGTTGAGGCCAAACTCCTTCTGGTTCTTAGCCGTTGAATCTTTTGCAAATTGAAAGTTGCGCTTGAAAAGATTGTCTTCACGACACCATAGGAGCGATGATGGGTCAGCATTATTAGGCTGTGGTCCTCTGACCATAGAGGGATAGAACCCCTATTCAATAGCTTCAGCCTTATTCCTCGGTACCAAGTTGCGGTACAGACAATCACCCCACAGGCGCTTGATGGCATTCTTCTCAGCATATTCAGGTGTTACAAACCTGTACTTGAACCATTACTATGCCCAATATCTTCGGATCCACTGGATCTGGTTCTTGCGCTGGGTGTAACTATCCTCTGGGCAGACTTGTAGAGTTCATAAAGATCTTCAAGAAAATCAAGTGCAGTGTTGCCACGGCGTTGCCTGCCTCCTTTTCGTGCAGACTTCTCTGAAGCCATAATGTTTAGACTGATTGGCTTCAATACAGTGAAAGGCTTCCGTCTGCTTGTCAGACAAGAACTAGCTTCAGGAGATTCGATGTGATGCTATAAGAATTCTTCAAATGAATGCAGACTATGAGAACCAAGGATTCTCCCATGGACATGTACCTATGACAGCATTAGAGATGCGAGAGAAGGGGACGAGGTCATATGCATTCTCAGAAGATTTTGAAGATAAATTAGTTTAGAAGACATTGACCTCACAGGGCAAAGACATTCACTTACTGACGGAAGTTGGTTCCAGATTTGTATGAATCCACGAATAGGTACAAGTGAGGAATCTAACTAGATTTGATGCATAAGTGAACAAACTTTGCAATATATGAGATTCGGAAAGAGAGAGATCCAGATTTGGAAGTGTATAAACAACTTTTGGTTGAAGTGGATGGATTAGATAGATCGAAAAGACTGTAAAAAGTAGGTTTTAATTACAACAGATGAACTGCTAGACCATGTAGATAGGAGGACGAGCAGTCCAATCTCCCGCGCGCTAACTTGGCGGCGGAAGACACCTATGGCGGCGGCGAAGAGGAAGAGGTCCGCGACCGGCATGAGGACGACGTCGAAGAAGTCGCGGCAGCTAAGCACTTCGTCTCTGGCGTCGACGCGATCTAGCGGAGGCGCTAGGGTCTGAGCGAGGTGGCGAGGTGGAAGAAAGAATTTTGACTATGATGGGTGTGAATTTATAAGGAGGCGGGTGCCCCTGGTGGTTCACATCTGAGGAACACGTGGCGTGCATGAAACTTATCAGGAGTTGATCTATGTTCCCACGCACGCCTGGATTGTCGGGTGGTCGTTCCGGCTTCTCCGGTTTTCAGGTAAAAGGGTAGAACATTGAAAGCAGTTTTTAAATGTGTGTCTCTGTATCTTCTGCTGACAAGGACGCAGAGAAGATATTCGACAAGTGTCAACATAATGCACATGACTTGGATAGAAAGAATTTTAGGGAGTAGCACAGAAGGGATTAGGGTCCGATCACATTCACTTAGGTCAGAAAAATAGCAACATGAAGACATAGCTATAAGTGAATATTGTATAGGACAGAACACATATGCAGATAAAATTATTATTGAAGACAAAACAACATTGCGTAGATATAAATTTTGAAGATAAACCAATGTTGAAGACAATCCAAATGCGAAGATAATGCAGTCATGACGCCAAATGAAAATCTTCAAAAAGTTTTGGTGGTGGCGTTACCCACAGTATAGGAAGTATTAGACCCAGACAAGGAGCACAATTATCGTGGAGCTCCGAAGTCAAATTCCACATTAATGTTTTCACACTTAGAGGGTAAGTCTTCATTAATTGAAGAAATACGTTACTTCGTGTGTTGCACATCAAAGTCATCAACATGCATAAGCATTAGGATGTCTGTCCATTCACTGGACATTTGAGGATTCTAATATATTCATCTCACACCGCGGCTTGCAAAACCTCTTCTCATCCAAGGGCTTAGTGAATATATCAGCCAGTTTCTCTTTAGTGTTGACGCGAATGATATCAATGTCTTCCTTGTTGACATGATCTCTGAGAATGTGATGATGAATCTTGATGTGCTTTGTCTTCGAGTGTTGAACTAGATTCTTGGAAAGCTTGATGGCGCTTTCATTGTCACAGAAGAGTGGCACATTCTTCGTGTTGATGCCATAGTCCTTGAGAGTTTGCTTCATCCAGAGAAGCTGACCACAGCACGATCCAGCAACAATGTATTCAGATTCAGCAGTGGAGAGTGATACACAGTTCTGATTCTTTGAAGACCAACATACAAGAGAACGTCCAAGAAAGAGACATGTTCCTGAAGTGTACTTGCGATCAACCTTGTCACCAGCATAATCAGCATTAGAATATCCAACCAGATCAAATGTTGAGCCCTTTGAATGCCATAATCCTAGTGTTGGGGTGTGAGCCAAATATCTAAGTATTCGCTTCACCGCTAGGTGATGCGACTCCTTTGGTGCCGCTTGGAATCGGGCACACATGCAAATGCTAAGCATAATATCAGGCCTAGATGCACAAAAATAGAGCAAAGAACCAATCATGGAGTGGTATACCTTTTGATCGAACTCTTTACCATTGTCGTCAGGGCTGAGATGAATTTTGGTTGGCATTAGCTTCGTGTACCCTTTGCAGTCTTGCATTCCACACCTTTTTAGGCAATCTTTGAGGTATTTTTCTTGCGATATGGAGATGCCATTTTGCTGTTGACGGATTTGAAGACCAAGGAAGAATTTCAGCTCCCCCATCATGGACATCTGATATTGCTCTTGCATCATGTATCCAAACTCGTCATTGTATCTCTTATTAGTGCATCCGAAGATAATGTTATCTACGTATATTTGACACACAAATAGTTCACCATCATATGTCTTTGTGAAGAGAGTGGGAACTAGTGAACCAAGTTTGAAGCCTTTTCTCTTCAGGAATTCCTTCAGTGTGTCATACCAAGCGCGAGGTGCTTGTTTGAGGCCATTCAGTGCCTTGTTGAGCTTGTATACCATATCAGGATGCTTAGGATCTTCAAAACTAGGCGGTTGAGAAACATACACTTCTTCGATTTTGCCGTTGAGAAAGGCACTCTTCACATCCATTTGATACAGAAGAATGTTGGGATGGTTGGCATAAGCCACCAGTATGCGAATGGCTTCAAGCCGAGCCACAGGAGGAAAGGTTTCATCGAAGTCTATTCCTTCCACTTGTGTGTCACCTTGAGCAACGAGGCGAGCTTTGTTTCTGACAACTTGTCCAAGTTCATCTTGTTTGTTGTGATAGATCCATTTCATGCCAATGACATTGTGCTTGCGAGGATCAGGACGTTTAACAAGCTCCCACACATTATGCAGCTCAAACTGTTGAAGCTCATCTTGCATAGCTTGAATCCATTCAGGTTCCATGAAGGCTTCTTCGACTTTCTTGGCTTCAGATATAGAGACAAAAGCAAAGTGATCACAGAAGTTTGCTAGGTGTGTAGCTCTTGATCGAGTGAGAGGGGCAGGAGCGTTGATGCTATCAATGATCTTCTCAATTTGGACTTCATTTGCAACCCGAGAATGAGCTGGATGAAGATTTTGATCTGCCTTACTGTTGTCTTCGTCTTCAGCATTGGCTTCGGACTGAGCATGTTCTTCAGGTTGATTAGGTGCAGAAATGATAATCTCATCCTCAGCCTGTTCCAATGTGGGTATGATTTCTCTAGTACCCATTAACTTGATAGCTTCACCTGGTGTGGCTTCATCTACCACATTTGGCAGGTGCTCTCTTTGAGAGCCGTTATTCTCATCGAACCGCACATCTACAGTTTCAACCACTTTATTGTGAAAGAGGTTGAAGACTCTGTAGGTGTGCGAGTCCTTTCCGTAACCAAGCATAAAACCTTGCTGCAGGCCGGCGTCGTGGACCATCTAGCACAACAGCTGGTTGGTCGATCGCATCGCCGCCATGGGTCTGAAGTGAGCACTGTTGCGCTTAGTGTAGGTGCATAGGTGCATACAATGTGGTGGATGCATTGTAATGGAGGGGTGCCTTTATATGAGTGCAAATTGCATTGCATTCACATCATTCTGACTCCTTTTTGCGTCCTCCTCCCTACTTCCTTCCCTCAGCATGCTACTAATTGAAGGAGGATGCATCATTTGTCGTTCAACATTTCGGGAACTGCTACCCCCTCCCTCGTCTACATTAAAGCCATATTGGGAACTGTCCTGGTTTACGACTAGTTTACCGTCCATTTCTCAATTTATTTTTATTGTCCTAATTTACTACTAGTAGCTGTCAGATCAAATAGTACTGCAATGCCTGATGCACACCCAACTGAACACGCCTTCTCACCTCCATCAAACGCCTCCATTAAACCCGCATGCAAACTGAGAAACCTACTCTGGCCACACGTCCGTCCATGAGCCGGCCAGAACTAAACTTAGTGCCGGTCGAGATCCTCCCGTCCACCCTAAGTTTAAACGTGGCCAGACGCCGGCCAAGCTCCTACCGTCTGCCCTCTATTTAAATGAGGCCAGATGGCGGGAAAGAATCGCACCCCTCCGCCACTCTCCCATCTGCTCGTTCACTATTTTCTCCACTCTTTTGATGGCTTCTGAGGAGCCGTTCTCCGGCATATAGCCGGCTGGGTGGCCTGCCAAGCCCTATGGATACAAGCAAGGCCGCTCGGTGCTTCACCTACCTCGCCTGGCCCAACGGAGCCAGTTGCTGCCCCAAGCAGGCGCATGGTTCAGCAACTCGCCGCTCTAGTTCACCTCGATGAGGAGTGTTGAGTTGCTCCACGCCGGCACAGGCGTTGTTGCTGCTGTGTTGTACCACACCTCCCGTGTATGCGGCGGCCGCGCCTCCCAAGTCTGTGGCCATGCCTCCTGTGCCTACGGAAGCGCCATGCTGGCAGAGACAGAAGCCAGGTGCGCGGAGAGCGACAAGTCGGTGGCCATTTTCTCCGTGTCCGCCTCCATCATTGAGGCGAAGTAGATCCCATGAGGCCGCCGCCGCTTGGGCCCCATGAAGGCCACCGCCTAGGCGACAACTGCGTAACAGGTGGTCTCTTAGCTACTTCCTCTCTTGCGACGACCTTCGACGACCCCGCAAGTGTCTACCGGACATGAGAAAGACAAAGGGATCCGCAGGCAGCCATTTAGATTAGGTATTAATTATACCATGATAGCCGGATTAGCACCGCTTATTTCATGTAAATGTAATAAATCTGTCATGTTTATATCAAGATCCACCTTTTTTATACGAAATCCTTCATGCTTATATGAAATCAGTCTGTGTTTCCATGAATTTCCTCGGGTTGGTTAGAGTTGTGAAAATGTATGCCCCTGGCATTGGATGTCGTCCTCTGCAGAAGGAAGCAGGAGGAAATTTGCCGGTTGCCGTAGGAGATGCTCTTATGCTGGAAATAATAGAGTCACATCCAATCCATTTGAGTTAATTGTGTGTATGATTCTCCCTCTACAAAAAGTTAATTGCATGTACAGTGTACATGTGTCGGTGTACTAGAGTAGGGGTACCCTAGTATCCCGAACTTGTGCACGGGCAGTGGTAGCACCCCACGGCAAGGCTCGCCGGGTCACCGCCAAGACCCTCCGTGACTCCTTAAAAGACTAGACCCCGGCAAGAGGAGCTTGCCGGGAAGCCATTCAAGAACAAAGTATTCAAGTTAAGAAGACAAGGCCCCGGCAAGAGGAGCTTGCCAGGAAGGCCAACCAAGGCATCTCAAGAAAGCTTGCCGCGACGCACCATGCGCCCCGGCAAGGCTCGGTGAGCGACAAGCTCCCGGGCCCGACAAGACGACGGCCGTGGCAAGGCACTTGCCGCGGCAAGCGACCACTCCGCGCCCAGGCTCCAGCACATCCACCAACGTGTCGCCTTGGGACCCTTCCAGGCACGCGTGGCAGGAGGCTGTGCAGCCAGCGGCGCACGGTGGCAAGCAGCGCTGACAAGAAGGCCATCATGGCGATCGGTGGCGTCCCTGACGGTCTCTTCTTGCACTGTTTAGACGACATAGACGGGCATTTAATGCCCTTGTTCCCTGCCGTTAGGGTTAGGTATGATACACTGTATCTACAGTATAGGTAGTTGTACCTACCACATTCTCTTTCCATCTTTGCCCTTCGTCTATGTTGCCACCTGTCGGTGACCCCTTGAGCGTATAAAAGGAGGCCCATGCGCAACATAGAAGGGGTTGGACTCATTCGAAGCTAGCAACATTCTCACGCTCAGTTTGGTAGCGCTGATCGCTCCTGAGCAAGAACTGAATATACACATAGATGCAGCAGTAGGAGTGTTATCTCTCCGGAGAGCTCCGAAGCTGGGTAAACTGCTCGTGTGCATTGCCTCGATCCGCTCTTCGTGCGACCTCCGCCCTCCGCCGAACCGAAAGGGGCTCGGTCCGCCGGTCCCATAGGTGTTCGTGGATCAGTTTCCCCGACATCTTTGGCGCGCCAGGTAGGGGGCGTCGAGATTATGTGAACCTGATCCGGCATGCACACGAGCTAAATCATCATCGTCTTCATCAACATGCCACCGAAGAAGAAGGCTTCGGAGGCAGCCCTTCCATCTGCGTCGATTCCGCTGCCACCGGAGCAAACGGGCGGTGGGGTAGACGCCGGCGGGAGGACGGGCGTCGACGAGGGTGCTCACAGCACTGCCAAGTCCAAGGACAAGGCCGCGCAGACCTCGGCGTCCGTACGCGCACCGTGCCCATCTCAGGAGGCGCGGGACCAATAACGTCATGGTATTCGTAGTACCATGCGTTCGTTGGGTCAAGATCAAGCTGGTGGTTCCCGTGGCATCCAAGACCAGCATCCACGCCAACATGCTGGCCCGAGCGAGGTACGGTCGCCTGGACGGGATACTGCTCCTTCTAACGTAGTTAGGAGTCCGAGCATGTCTCGTTCTTCGCACCGTTCACCACTGCCGCCCACCACTCTAGCAGAAGCCTTGGCGCGAGCCCAACTGCTTCTAGATTACCCTCCGACGGCGGACAATACCGATGAGTGGAGGGCCACCATTCAGAGCCTCATCGGCTTCGCCAACGGCGACACTGCGCGGCAACCAAGCACCTCGCTGCCGCGGCAAGACTGCCGGACGCGAGCTGATGGCGACAAGACCAATGGGGGTGCGACTTCCATGCACTCCCCACCGCGAAGGCCAAGATCGCCGACTCGTCGGATCCACCTCGACAGCGACTCCACCGTGTCATCGGATCCACGAGCTCGCCGCGATCAGCGCCAAGTTTTGCACGAACGACAGCAAGAGGACGCTCGTACCCGCATCGAGCGCCGAAGGGAAGCGCGGCGTCAATCTGACCAGCGCGCTGGGCCCTCTGTCGACATGCATGCGCCAGGGGAACCAGGCGACTTGCCATACGCGGTAGGTTGCCCTGCGTTCACTCGTGAGCTGCGGCAAGTCCAGTGGCCCAGCAAGAAAAACTTCAAACCAGATGTACCGGAGAAGTACGACGGCAAGTCGCATCCGTCGGAGTTCCTCAGCATTTACACCATCGCGGTGCAAGCTGCTGGGGGACGAGACGACAAGATCCTTGCCAACTACTTCCCGCTGGTGCTCAAGCCCAACGTCAGATCCTGGCTCATGCACTTGCTGGACAACTCCATCTCCTCTTGGGCAGATCTATGCCATCAGTTTGTCGGCGCCTTTACAGGCGGCCACAAGCCACATGGCCAAGAGAGCGACCTTCATCTACTCGCCCAGAAGGAAGGAGAGTCCCTGCGCAAGTACATTCAGAGATTCAGCCGTGTACAACACAACATCCCAGATGTCCACCCTGCCGCGGTCATCAACGCGTTTCATCAGAAGTGCGAAACCGCAGGATGCGGGAGGAGATGGTGATGTGCAAGATCAGGGACGTCAGCGAGCTTTATGCCCTGGCCGACAAGTGCGCACGTGCTGAAGAGGGGAGGAGGCTCCCCGGAGAGAATACAGGAGCAGGAGGATCTGACAGTGAAGATGCTGCCCCAGCAAGGAAAGGCCGGCGGAGGAACAACAGAAAGAAGAAGGGCAAAGAAGTGCTAGTTGTTGAGCAGTCCGGCAATGGAGGTGGGGCCAAGAAAGCTAAAGCTGGTGGCTCCGGTAAGGAGACTCAGGCTGTGGCGGCCGCCGACAACCAGGACAGCTCCGGCAAGCAGTATTGCAAGATCCACCGCACCAAGGGCCATGACCTCCAGAGCTGCAAGAAGGTCGAGCAGCTTGTTGAGCAGCAGAAGGTTGAGTACGAGCGACGTGACAAGGAGAAGGCCCAGGAAGGTGCTGGAGGAGCTGGCAAGAAACGCCCCGGCCGGGGAGGACACTGCGGCAAGGCCAAGCAGCGGCAAGGAGACAGACCTCCCCGCGGCCGTGACAAGGATGAAGACGATGACGACGACGAAGATATGGATGATGACGAGACCGATGAGCAGGAATTTCAGAAAGCCACAGAGGTCCTGTGCGTTGACGGTGGTGCTTCTTTGCATACTTCGCACCGCCAGCTCAAGCAGTGGATGCGGGAAGTTAATGCAGCAGAACCATCCGTAGAGTCACGCAAGCCCCTGAAATGGTCCAGCACGCCTATCATCTTTGATATTGAGGATCACCCTGATCGCATAACTGCGGTCGGGTGCTTGCCGATGTTGGTTTCCCCAACTATCCGCAACCTCAAGGTCACAAAGATGCTAGTTGACGGCGGGGCCGGCTTGAACCTGATCTCTTCAGCGGTCCTCCAGAAACTCCAGATCCCTGACAGTGAGATCGAAGAGACCGGCACATTCCAAGGAATCAACCCGGGAAGGAGCAAGCCAAAGGGAAAGATCACACTGCCGGTGACATTTGGCAGCGAGTTGAACTTCAGAACTGAGATGGTCACTTTTGATGTTGCTGACTTTCCATTGCCCTACAATGGGATCCTTGGCCATCCAGCACTCGCCAAGTTCATGGCAGCCTCTCACTATGCATACAACGTGCTCAAGATGCCAGGCCCGATAAGTGTCATCTCTGTCCCTGGCGACAAGAAGGATGCCCTTATCTGCGCCGACAAGATCTACCGGGAGGTAGCAGCCGCAGCTGATCGCAAGTCACTTGCCGCTGAGGCCCCCGGGGGGAAGAAGAAGACCAAGTCCGGCAAGAGCTCTGATGCCCACTCCGGCAAGCGCACCTCTTCGGAGTGCTGTGCTACCGTCGAGGACGCACCATCGAGCTCCACCGGCAAGTGCAAGAAGACGATGGCAGCTCCACCTGAGACCAAGAAGGTGTCCGCCAAGGAGGACGACACTGGTGGTACCTTCACCATCAGTGCCACTCTCGACCCTAAATAGGAAAGCGCGCTCGTTGCTTTCCTGCGGGCGAATGTCGACGTGTTTGCGTGGCAACCGTCTGATATCCCCGGTGTTCCCAGGAAAGTAATTGAGCACCACCTAGCCGTTTGTCCTCATGCGCGGCCCGTCAAGCAGAAGGTCAGGAAGAAAGCAGTGGAGCGCCAAGAGTTTATTGCAGAAGAAATCAAGAAGCTGGAAGCAGCAGGCCTTGCCAGAGGAGTGCTCCATCCCACGTGGTTGGCCAATCCTGTAGTTGTGCGCAAGGCCAATCGGAAATGGAGGCTTTGTATAGACTTCACTGATGTCAATAAAGCTTGTCCCAAAGATCCATTTCCCTTGCCACGCATTGACCAGATTGTTGACTCCACATCCGGATGTGATTTGCTTTCATTTCTTGATGCATACTCAGGATACCATCAGATCTTCATGGCAGAAGAGGATGAGGAGAAAACTGCATTCATCACACCATGTGGCACATACTGCTTTGTACGGATGCCTTCGGGTTAAAGAATGCTGGTTCCACATTTGCAAGAGTAGTCCATGTCGCTTTTGAACCATAGATACACAGAAATGTGGAAGCCTACATGGATGATATAGTGGTCAAGAGCAAGGACAGGGTTACTCTGATTCAAGATTTAGACGAAACCTTTGCAAATCTGCGCAAGATCAACCTCAAGCTTAACCCCGAGAAGTGCGTGTTTGGAGTCCCATCCGGCAAGCTTCTCGGGTTCTTTGTGTCTCAGCGAGGAATTGAGGCCAATCCCGACAAGATCAAGGCCATCGAGCAGATTGAAGCACCGAAGCGCGTCAAGGATGTACGAAGGCTTGCCGGTTGCGTCGCTGCTCTCAGCAGGTTTATCTCTAAGTCTGCTCAACGCGCCCTGCCATTTTTCAAAATATTGAAAAAGGCAGGTCCAATGAAATGGACTCCGGAAGCGGAGGCTGCGCTGCAAGACTTGAAGAGGTACCTGTCCTCCACTCCAATACTTGTCGCACCTAGGCCACAAGAGAAGTTGCTGCGGTATCTAGCAGCAACCAATCAAGTGGTTAGTGCTGCGTTAGTAGCGGAGAGGGAGGCGGATGATGAGCCAGCAACCATGACAAGTGAATCCAGCGACAAGCAGGGGGCTTCTCCGACAAGCTTTGGTCCCGACAAGGATGGATCTGCGCAGGTGCGCGAGGAGGTGCAGAAGAAAATGGTGCAGCGCCCGGTTTACTTTGTCAGCTCCCTTCTACAGGGGCTAGGTCAAGGTACTCTGGCATGCAGAAGTTGCTTTTCGGCCTTCTCATGGCCTCAAGAAAGCTACGCCATTACTTCCAGGCACATGAGATCACAGTTGTCACTCGCTTTCCGCTGAAGAGGATACTGCAGAATCCAGAAGCAACAGGCAGGATTGTCGAGTGGGCACTGGAACTGTCAAGCTTTGGCCTCAAGTTTGAGAGCACTTCAACTATCCAGAGCAGAGCATTGCCAGAGTTCATAGCAGAGTGGACGCCAACACCAGATGAAGAAATTCCAGAAATGAGAATCCCCGCCAAGGAGGCAAGCAAGGAGTGGCTCATGTACTTTGATGGTGCTTTCTCGCTGCAAGGCGCCGGTGCTGGCGTGCTGCTTGTCGCACCCACCGGAGAGCACCTCAAGTACGTAGTCCAGATGCACTTTCCCAAGGAGCAAGCAACAAACAATACTACAGAGTATGAATGTTTGCTTGCCGGCCTCAGGATCGCGGCAGACCTTGGGATCAAGAAACTCATTATCAGGGGTGACTCTCAGCCTGTCGTCCGCCAAGTGAACAAGAACTATCAGAGTCCGTTGATGGAAGCTTATGTCGATGAGGTGAGAAAGCTAGAAGAGCGCTTTGACGGCCTACAGACGGAACATGTTCCAAGAGCTCAGAATGAAGTTGCTGATGGCCTATCAAAGTGCGCCGCACTAAAGTTACCTGTGGAACCAGGGATCTTTGTGCTCAAGCTAACTCAACCATCCGTGACACCATCAACTGGACAGAGCAAGAAGAGAAAGTTGGTTTCTGGTGACTACTTTCCGGCAGAGCTTCCCGAAGCCGCCGCCAAGAAGGTCCCCAAGATCAACGCCAAGAGTGCTGAGGAGCAGTCTGCTCCGGCGAGCCTTACGGTTTGTTCTGTTGAAGCAGACGCTCCAGACAAGTTTTGCTCCGGCAAGCTTGCCGGGGAGCATCACGCTCCGGCTGAGCCACAGGTTCTTGCCGTAGAAGCGGATGTTCCCGCAGCAACAAATATGCCTTTAGTCCTTGTTGTCGAGCCGCAAGCTCCGGCATGGGCACAGCAGATTGTCCGTTTCCTTCAGACAGGAGAACTTCCCGAAGAGCAAGAAGAAGCGGAAAGAGTAGCCCGGCAGTCAAGTATGTACAAGTTTGTCGACAACACACTGTACAGAATAAGACTCAACGGTGTGAAATTGAAGTGTATTCGCCGGGAAGATGGACAGCAGCTGTTGGCAGAGATACATGGAGGCATATGTGGTCACCACATTGGCGCAAGAGCACTTGCCGGCAAAGCGTTCCGGCAAGGTTTCTTTTGGCCGACAGCCCTCCAGGATGCAACTGCACAAGTAACCAAGTGTGAAGCGTGCCAGTTCCATTCCAAGCAGATACACCAGCCAGCTCAAGCTCTCCAGACGATCCCTTTATCCTGGCCATTTTCGGTCTGGGGGCTCGACATCCTCGGCCCCTTCCCCGAGCTGTCGGGGGCTTTGAGTTCTTGTACGTCGCCATCGACAAGTTCACAAAGTGGCCGGAAGTGGAACCAGTGAGGAAGGTGACAGCACAGTCAGCAGTCAAGTTCTTCAGGTCGATTGTTTGCCGTTTCGGGATCCCTAACAGGATCATCACCGACAACGGCACGCAATTCACGAGCCGCACCTTCATGCAGTATGTCCAAGATCTTGGCGCCAAGGTCTGCTTCGCTTCTGTTGCTCATCCGAGAAGCAACGGTCAAGCGGAGAGGGCAAATGCTGAAGTGCTGCGAGGACTCAAGACCAGAACTTTCGACAGGCTGCGCAAGTGCGGAAGCAACTGGATCGAGGAGCTGCCGGTGGTTCTTTGGTCGATCAGAACGACGCCAAATCGAGCCACTGGCCAGACACCTTTCGCTCTAGTCTATGGAGCAGAGGCAGTTCTCCCCACGGAACTCGTTTATGGGTCGCCTCGAGTGCTCGCTTATGATGAGCTCGAGCAAGAGCAGCTGCGACAAGATGACGCGCTGCTCCTTGAGGAAGACCGTCTTCAGGCTGCTGTGCGAGCCGCTCGCTACCAGCAAGCTTTGCGTCGCTACCATAGCCGCAAAGTTAAAGCCAGAAGTTTCGAGGAAGGCGACCTTGTTCTTCGGCGCGTTCAGTCCGCCAAGAATTCCAACAAGTTGACGCCAAAGTGGGAAGGCCCTTATCGGGTGAAATGAGTCACTAGGCCCGGCGCTGTCCGCCTTGAGACCGAAGATGGCATTCCGGTGAGCAACTCCTGGAACATTGAACATCTTCTTAAGTTTTACCCATAGGGCGCGGTTGCCGGAAGCTTTTCCGGCAACCGCCTTTTGTACAAGTCTTGCCGCTGTTGCATGTAATCCTTTGTACAAAGCCGGGCGCAAACCCCGTGCATAAATAAATTTAACGTGCTTCGCACAACTTGTCAATTTCATGCTTTCTTTCTTTTCGCATGTATCATCTGACACTTTGTGCAGCACCTGCCCCCGGTAAGCAATAACGAGCCCTAAGGCTCCATATCATTATTTTCTATCCTGTCTCTTTCTCAAAGGAAGGAAGGTTCCCTCGCCCACAAGGTTTGCTGGGGGGAAAGGAGAAGATAATGGTGTGGACCGGGCCGTTCAAGAGAGTTTCACCTTGCCGGGAAGCAAACAACAGAAAAGCTAAGTTGCCAAAGTTTGAGCAGTCAGTTTTTAAGTTTTTGAGTTATTTTCCTTGAATGACCGTGCTTTGTATGGAAAACCTGTGCGCGGAGGAACCAACTCATAGCTAGTTGCGCCCTTACTTTGTTTCGAGTCCGCTCAACAACTTAAGTGAGCTGCGACTAGTTGCGACAAGGTTGCTTGTCGGTAGTGGCACCGCCAGCAGGCTGCTGAAGTTCCGCACTCAGCGCTCGCGGCAAGGGTGCCCGCGCCGGCAAGTTTCCCTGAAAAGCGTAGGGCAGAAACATACAAAGCCAAGAATCAAGTAAAGGAAGTAACATAGCAATCATTACCTAAGATAGAGTTATATTACAAAAATAACTTGTCGCGGCTCTAATGAAATGTTCTCATGACATGACTATCAGCGGCAAGCAAAGAAGAAAACGGGTGGCCTAATCTACGCGGCCACCATCGACCCTCTTGACTTCATTCACCTTGTCCACAATGGGTGCGACAAGGGCTTTGAGCGCGTCAAGATCAGCATCTGCCGGCAGCTTCTTGAGGACATCGAAGTTGAGGCCTGGGTTGCGGAAGGCCACCTTCACCAACACCTTCTCCAGGACTCGGGCGCAGATCGTGCGCGACTCGTCGGCCAGCTGCTTCGGGATCCTCTCTCGAAGCTGCTGAAGGGCTGTCGCCACACCTTTGAAGAATAGAGTGAGCTTGGCGCTGGGTGGGAGATTCTCATCGGAGGAGTACCCAAAGTCCTCCACTCCCAACTGCGCCAGCTCCCCGTCAATGACCGCGGCGATGTTCACGAGGCCCTCCGTCCAAAGCTCCACAGTATCCTTGAAGGTGTTCTGGGTTTCGGCGGCCCTCGCCAGCAGCGCTTCGTTGCCCTTGATCTCCTCCTTCAAGTCTGCCTCCCGCTTCTTGGCGCCGTCCAGCGGTTCCGTCAAGGTGGCCAGCTTAAGCTCCAGATCGGCGTTGGAATCCTTGGCGGCACTCAGCTCCTTGCCCTTCTCGGCGAGTTGACCTTGCAGCTCACCATGGGCAAGGGCGTCCTTCTCACGCTCGATCTTGAGCGCGGCAAGCTCCTCGCCGCTCACTTTCAGATCAGCCTCTAGCTGCGCCACGTTTGCCTCCAATCCCTCCTTGGCGGCCTCGGCAGCTGCGGCCGCGTCCTTTGCTTCCTTGAGCGCCCCTCCAAGTGCCTGCTCACGCGCGGCAAGATCCTCCTCCTGGCTGTCGAGGTTTACCTTCCGCTGAGTCAGCTCCCCTTCCCAAGCGAATAGCTCCTCGGTGGCAAGCCGCTGCTGCTCTTCGGCCTCGGCCTTCTCAAGGATAAATGCCTTCCGGGCCTCGACGAGCTGCGCGCGCTCCTCTGCAATGGACCGGAGAGCCTCTTGATTGCGCTCCCGGAGCTCCTCCGCGCGCTTCTCAATGTCTGCTCCCGCCGGCGCGACAAGCGCTTCCCGGGACTCCACCTTGGCTTGTCGGGCACGGTAGAGCGACACCAACTTCCGGAGTAGCTGCTCCTCCTCAGACTCGCCGCTGCTGCTGCTTGGCGCGTCAACCAGTGACAGCCCAGCGGAGGCGAGCACCTCCCCGTCGAAAGCCTCTCCTTCAACTAGCGCCCTGGAGCTCGACGCCTAGGGGAGCTTGATGAAGACACCCTCGCCGGCCTTAAGATAGGCGCCGGGCTGGGGCTCCTTGGAGTCTGGTGCTGCGGCAGCGGCGGAGGGATCGGCGGTCGGCGTAGCACCTGGCGCTCCTGCAGCCTTAGGGCCGTCAGTGCGACCGCCGGACCCCTCGCCAGCTCCTGCGCCAGCAGCCTTGTCGGCCTCCTCGCTGGCAAGATCACCAGCACTGGCTTCTTCTTTGGCGGCGGCGGCATCATCAGCATCGCCGCGCACGTTCTCCTCGCCGCCCGCTTCGGTCTCCATTGGCTCTATGGAAAGTGGGTCTGGCGACCGGAGAAGGGGAAGAAGTCGAGCAAATATCCAAGAAAGAGAAAAATCAGAAGAACACAAGGGAAGCTTCGAGCAAGGGAATACCTGAACTGGGGTCCATGGTCATGGGCTCCACCACCGGGGGATCAATAGTGCTGCCCCTTGCCGTAGACTCCTCCCTTGCCGGAGATTGCTCCCTTGCCGGGGAGCGCTCCCTAGCCAGGGAATCCTCCCTTGGCGGTGAAGAGGAAGCAGATGGCACGTCAGAGGCGGTTTCCGAGCCCTCCTGGTGAAGCTGTTCTGCTCCTGCACAAAACAAGCCAACAGTCAGATGTCAGCAAAGGAAAGAGCACCCGTGCGCACCCAAAAGCAGAAAGTAAACAATGCACTTACGCTGGGGGCTGCGCTGGGGGCTGCTTCGCGGAGTGGTTGCCGGGTCCGGCAAGGTGGTCTCGGGCGCCCCCCCTGTTGTTTCGGTGGGCTCGTCCTCGATGATAACCACCGGAACCTTGGCCCTCTTTGCCGCTCTTTGAGCCAACGTCCTGAAAAGGAACAGGTTCAGATCGAAGCAAGTCAGATACAAGATAAAGCTACAAAATCAAAGAACTACAAGTGCATAGAAAAGTCTTACTCTTCTTCCTCCTCGTCAGAGCTGAGCGCGGAGAGGTCGAAGTCCGGACCACCTGCGGCGCGACGAGGCGGAGGAGTAGGATCCCTTGTCCGCTTAGCGGGCGCGGTGTCGGTGGCGCGGGGAGATCCTGCTCCAGTTGTCGTAGTGGTACGAGGCGCTCCCGCGGCAACCTCGCTTGTCGTGGTGGAGCGTGTCGCGCGGCGCGTCGGCTGCTGACTCCTTTGCCGCCCCGCTACGTCCCCGCCCCTGCGAAGGCGCCTTCTTGGTTGAGCTGGGGGCTGCGCTGTGAGCTCCGGCTACGGCAAGTGATCTAGAGACGGCGGGCCGTTCGCACCCTCGGCGGGCTCGCTCGACTCGGCGTCAGGCGCGGCAAGCTCTTCCTCACCATCAATCCACTCTCGTTCGGCAATGCTGGCCGCCGCCTCTGCCTCTGCTTCTTCCACGGTGAACCCGAACTCACCCGCGGCAGCGGCTACCGCCGCCTCTTCCGCCCTGGTGGCGATGCGTCGCAACTCCTCATCAGTGGTGTCGCGGGTGAGGCTCCTCTGCTCGTCGGCGTGGACCGCCACCTCCACCAGTCCGTCGAAGAACTGCCGCACGACGTCGTCCGCTGGCTCTTGCCACATCGGGACCAGACCATGCGAGTCGCACAGCGGCATCATCGCGCGGATGCGGTCGAGGGAAGAATTGTTGCACATCGGGACGACCCCCGTCGGCAGCCTGAACCATTCTGGATGTTGGGGGTCGTGCTTGAACAGATCCTTGAGCATTGCATCCAACTCCAGCATAGTGAAGTTGAAATTGAGGCCCGGGCACAGCCTCATGATATCTGCCGGCCCGCCAAACTCCCAAGCAGGTCTCCTCCTATCTTGCAGGGGGCGATGCGGCGGCGGAGAAAGTCTGCACCTACGGCACCCACAGTCAGCCCGGCAAGCCTGAGACGCAAGATTCTGGTGGTGGCAATCTTCAGCCTAGCATCCTTCGGGGCCAGGCTGCTCCAATCATTGCCGTGCACTACTGGGACTTGGCGCAGGGCGGTGAATGGCTGCGGGTCCTCCTCCATGATCCAACACCACTCAGCTCTCCACTCCTCCCACTTGCTGCGGAGCTCCCCTTCCAGATACGCTTCCTTCTTGCCGACCCTCGAGATCCAGGCGATCCCCCCGGAAAGTGGCTCTCCTCTCTCGACCCGGGGCATGAAGTAATGGCGGAAAAGGGCTACGTTTGGGTGGACTCCGACAAAGTTTTCACAAAGATGTGCGAAAACCGACATGGCCAAGACGGCGTTGGGGGTGAAATCAAGGAGATGAAACCCGTAGGTGTTCATGATGTCGCAGAAAAATTCCGAGAAGGGCGGACAAAGGCCACAGTAGAAGAACAGCGGGAAGAAAGGATACCCGTATGGAGCCCGTTTCGAAGCAGCGGCGGAGAGTACCTTCGTGCACGGATGCGCACGCGTCTCCGTCGACCAGAAAAGGTAGAACCACTGCCTCAGCCCCGCCGCGTCGAGCTTGGCGGGGAAAGTGGCCCGCTCCTTTCGCAGCGCCTCGAGCCGCAGCGCCTCGGCCGACTTCGCGACCTTCCCGGTCTTCGGAGCCATGGTGAAGGTGGTGGAGGAGATCGACGGCGTTGGTGGCGACGGCGAAGATGGGGGGCGGAGCACTGCTCTCTCAGAGGGGAGGGGAGCGGCGGAGATTTTGGAGTAGTAATCAGCAAGGTGAGCAACTGCCTCTGTTTCCTCTGCTTGTAAAGAGGGAGGAGGCGGACGTTATGCTTTTTCGAATAAAGAATTCGCCCACGATCTCTCCCACGACGCCGCATTCAACGCATGCCGTTCGGGAAGGGCACGGCGGATGCGGAGTAGGAAACGGCACGACCCAGGCCGCAAGTGCCCGTGCCCTGTTTTGGGCCTGGCCCAACAGCGCTCGGCACCATGTGTGGCCCAGGCCCGGGGGCTCCTGTCGGTGTACTAGAGTAGCGGTACCCTAGTATCCCGAACTTGTGCATGGGCAGTGGTAGCACCCCGCGGCAAGGCTCGCCGGGTCACCGCCAAGACCCTCCGTGACTCCTTAAAAGACTAGACCCCGGCAAGAGGAGCTTGCCGGGAAGCCATTCAAGAACAAAGTATTCAAGTTAAGAAGACAAGGCCCCGGCAAGAGGAGCTTGCCGGGAAGGCCAACCAAGGCATCTCAAGAAAGCTTGCCGCGACGCACCATGCGCCCCGGCAAGGCTCAGTGAGCGACAAGCTCCTGGGCCCGACAAGACGACGGCCGCGGCAAGGCACTTGCCGCGGCAAGCGGCCACTCCGCGCCCAGGCTCCAGCACATCCACCAACGTGTCGCCTTGGGACCCTTCCAGGCACGCGTGGCGGGAGGCTGTGCAGCCAGCGGCGCACGGTGGCAAGCGGCGCTGACAAGAAGGCCAACGTGGCGATCGGTGGCGTCCCTGACGGTCTCTTCCTGCACTGTTTAGACGACATAGACAGGCATTTAATGCCCTTGTCCCCTGCCGTTAGGGTTAGGTATGATACACTGTATCTACAGTATAGGTAGTTGTACCTACCACATTTTCTTTCCGTCTTTGCCCTTCATCTACGTTGCCACCTGTTGGTGACCCCTTGAGCGTATAAAAGGAGGCCCATGCGCAACGTAGAAGGGGTTGGACTCATTCGAAGCTAGCAACATTCTCACGCTCAGTTTGGTAGCGCTGATCGCTCCTGAGCAAGAACTGAATATACACATAGATGCAGCAGTAGGAGTGTTATCTCTCCAGAGAGCTCCGAAGCTAGGTAAACTGCTCGTGTGCATTGCCTCGATCCGCTCTTCGTGCGACCTCCGCCCTCCGCCGAACCGAAAGGGGCTCGGTCCGCCGGTCCCATAGGTGTTCGTGGATCAGTTTCCCCGACAACATGACTTGCATGGTGGCTACAAATTCCTACAGAAAGTTAAAAATAGACAAAGTCATCCTCAATCTTGTATTGTAAGGACTCTGTGGGTTCCACTGCCAGTACAGTAGTGAAAGAAGTATATATTAAAAAAATCTAAAGTTTAAGACATAATTCGAACTCAAGTCATTGCGTTGCGAGCATCCGACGCTAACCAGTCCACCAGATGTTCGTTGTGGATGATGCAAGAGATATATTTCTTTTTGAATAGTTACGGTGATAGTTGGTTTGAAGTGATATATTTTATGCCTGTCCCGAATGATCTCAAATTCACTAGTAATAACAAAGAAAAGGTTGGCTTGTTAATTAACAGAAAACAACGTGCAAACTATCACATGAGGTCGGTAAAAATAAGGAACATTGGGTTCAGTGTCATTGTCACTACAGCTGTGCGCGCGCGAGAAATCTACATATCGAGGAGGGCTACTGAGAGAAAGACGTATCGAGTGTGTGTGACCGAGGCAGTGAGACACAACTAGCGAGTGTGTGTGTGTGTTTGAGAGAGAAGCCAATGGATAGATTAAGATCAAGATCAAGGTGTCACCCTTCTGCTGTCATTGTTGGGGGTGGGGAGGGGGGAGGAAGATAAAAAGGCATCAAGAGTGTGTGTGCGCGGTATGCACAGAGGCACAACTAGCTAGTGTGTATGTGTGTGTGTTTGACAGAGAAGCCAGTAGATAGATTAGTATCAAGATCGAGGTGTCACCCTACTCCTTCGGTGTCTGGAAGTGTGTGTGTGTGGGGGGGGGGCAGTGACACTAAGATATAGGGAGAAGGAGTTTGTGTGTTACATATCTAAAATTAAGGGATAGGTAGATAGCATGTGCGAGGCATACTTAGAGCATCATGGAGATAAGCAAGCAGTGTGCATGCCAGTGCCGGAAAAAAATGAAGAGAGAAACAATGTTTGCGTGCGTGCGTGTGTGTGTGTGTGTGTGTGTGTGTGCATGTGCGTGTGTGTGTGTGTGTGTGTGCATGTGCGTGTGTGTGTGCGTGTGTGTGTGTGTGTGAGAGAGAGAGATAGAAATATCAAAACAAAAGGTGCTCTTCTGGAATCCCATTGTATGCATTCATATTGTTCTGGGACTTGAGTTAACCTTACGCATATGTGTGCGAGACATAGTTACACTTTGAGACATGAGTGGCAGTGGGTGGGCGGAATTAGAGGGGTGGGTGTGTTTGACAGAGAGAGAGCGTGTGTGTGTTTTTGTCAAAGACTTGTAGGACGGGGTAGCAAGACAAATTCTAACCTTGACGGAGGGAGAGTAATACACGAAGTGCGCATGTGTGATTCCTATGCCCACAGAGAAACGAGATATGTATGCGTGTGAGAGAGATTGCACAATTCATTCACGTATCACCATCTAGCGATTGTGGACATGCATCGCTTGAACATAATCAATATCTACTTTGTATCGTGGCCAAAGATACAACATTGATTCAACGCTATAAAGATTGGACACTCACATATCACATCTTTTTTCGAATAGTCTTTTTCAATTGTGCATGCCAAAGTAATAGTGATGTTTCATCAAACAACCACTGTAGTTATCATGTACATGCAACATTGTTAGTTTTGCATTCAAATTCATTAGTCTTGCATGATTTAAGGTTCTATTATGAAGTAATATATGTAGTATTCATATATGAATTCAATGGGTATGCAATTTATGAAATGGAGGCCATGTAATCATATGAGGTAACACTTTTAAGTAGCGGACTACAATATCCATTTCTTTTTGTGCATCTATATTAAAATTAACACGTCAACGCATTATGTTTAAAATAAATAACCAATGGCACTAAATTATGTATTTACTTGAGAAATACATAGGCTGAGCGTTTGATCCAATTTTTTTGTGAACGCGCCTCTACACCCATACGATTGGTCGCGCCCATGTGAACGTCCAAGTTATCGGTGCATCATCCCGAGTTATTGTCTTTTTTTCTAGGGTGCACTTCATACCAGTTATTAACTGCTGACGTGTGCCCCGTGTACATAGTCTCGCATGACCTTCCTGCTAGCACTGTCCAAAATTAGTTGAAATTGGATATAAACGATCCCGCGGGCGGCAAAATCTCCCGCTTCCTTCTTAAATTTCTTCCACCACGTCTTTAGCATGCGAAATTCCCCTTTTGTCCTTGGTGTACGAAGAACAATAGTTACAATACAACCTTCATTTACATAATAGGTCGGGCTTGCTTTGGTAACTTCCGGTTTCCCCCACCACACGGCACCCCCATTTCCTCTACCCCTCCTGCAAAACGACTACTCCACAGCACCACAACATCTTACATCACACCGTCCGTACTTCATCGCCCTTTCTACCCCTTCCCTCTCGAAACCATAGACTGCTTATCCACCGGCGTACTAGAGCCCATTCATTGCCAGCATCATCCACCTCACCGGATCTGCCTCTATAGCCGCTACCCCTCCCACCTCCCCTAGAAACATGTAGACTGCTCATCCACCACTGTACCACAGCCCATCCAGTGTCAGCCTTGTCCATGGCACCGGATCTGCTTTATTGGTACTCTCGTCAACCGCAACGCATCTGCAGAGGCTCCTTCGTGCTCCCCACCAGAGACGCTTCGTCCACACCCCTGGAGCCGCCCCACCGACGCCCCCATCTACGGCCTCTGGTCCTCTTCGCCGACACCTTCTTCAACCCTACCGGAGCCACTTCATCGATACCATCCTCAACCCTAATGAAGTAGCTTCGCCTATACCATTCTCAACCCTACTGGGGCCGCTTTGCCAACACCCAAGTCCACAACCTCAGATTCGCTTCGTCGCACCCTCGTCCAACCTACCAGAGCAGCTTTTGATGCCCTGTCCACAGCCGCAAATCCACATCAACGACACCGTCCTAAACCCAACCACCGGAGCAGCTTCACCGACGCTATCGTCCACGGCCTCATATCCGCTTTACCCACACCATGGTCCACCCAACCGGAGCCGCTCCGCAAACACCCTACTCCACGGTTCTAGATCTCCTTACCGGACCTCGACAGCCAGTGCAGCATCATCACCCTTAACATTTTGAACCCGGTTCCCACCGTCTGGCAAGATGCCAAGCACCCGCCGCGGACTAGGTACTTGTCACCTTTAAACCCGTCCAACATCACCTGCCCTATGTACTTTAAATATACTAATAGGTGATATGTCCATTTTGCATCATGCTTTTATATCGATATTTATTGCATTATGGACTGTTATTTCATGTTATGTCACAATACTTGTGCTTATTCTCTCTTATTTTACAAGGTTTACATGAAGAGGGAGAATGCCGGCAGCTGGGATTCTGGGCTGGAAAAGGAGCAAATATTAGACACCTATTCTGCACAACTCCAAAAGTCCTGAAACTCCATGAAAGTCATTTTTGGAATTAATAAAAAATACTAAGCGGAAGAAATACCAGAGGGGGGCCACCCACCGTCCACGAGGGTGGGGGCGCGCCCCTGCCTCGTGGGGCCCCTGGCAGGCCTCCGGTGACCATCTTCTACTATATGAAGTCTTTTATCCTGGAAAAAATCATAAGCAAGCTTTCGGGACGAAACACCGCCGCCACGAGGAGGAACCTTGGCGGAACCAATCTAGGGCTCCGGTGGAGCTGTTCTACCGGGGAAACATCCCTCCGGGAGGGGGAAATTATCACCATCGATCCTCTCCTCGGGAGGGGCCCAATCTCCATCGACATCTTCACCAGCACCATCTCCTCTCAAACCCTAGTTCATCTCTTGTATCCAACCTTTGTCCCAAAGCCTTAGATTGGTACCTGTGGGTTGCTAGTAGTGTTGATTACTCTTTGTAGTTGATGCTAGTTGGTTTATTCGGTGGAAGATCATATGTTCAGATCCTTTATGCATATTAATACCCCTCTGATTATGAACATGAATATTCTTTGTGACTAGTTACGTTTGTTCCTGAGGACATGGGAGAAGTCTTGCTATAAGTAGTCATGTGAATTTCGTATTCGTTCGATATTTTGATGAGATGTATGTTGTCTCTCCTCTAGTGGTGTTATGTGAACGTTGAATACATGACACTTCACCATTGTTTGGGCCTAGAGGAAGGCATTGGGAAGTAATAAGTAGATGATGGGTTGCTAGAGTGATAGAAGCTTAAACCCTAGTTTATGCGCTGCTTCATAAGGGGCAGATTTGGATCCACATGTTTCATGCTATGGTTAGGTTTACCTTAATACTTATTTTGTAGTTGCGGATGCTTGCAATAGGGGTTAATCGTAAGTGGGATGCTTGTCCAAGAAAGGGCAGTACCCAAGCAACGGTCCACCCACATATCAAATTATCAAAGTAACGAACGCGAATCATATGAGCGTGATGAAAACTAGCTTGACGATAATTCCCATTTGTCCTCGGGAGCGCTTTTCTTCATATAAGAATTTGTCCAGGCTTGTCCTTTGCTACAAAAAGGATTGGTCCACCTTGCTGCACCTTACTTACTTTTGTTAGTTGTTACCCGTTACGAATTACCTTATCACAAAACTATCTATTACCGATAATTTCAGTGCTTGCAGAGAATACCTTACTGAAAACCGCTTGTCATTTCCTTCTGCTCCTCGTTGGGTTCGACACTCTTACTTATTGAAAGGACTACAATTAATCCCTTACACTTGTGGGTCATCAAGACTCTTTTCTGGCGCCGTTGCCGGGGAGTGAAGCGCCTTTGGTAAGTGGAACTTTGGTAAGGAAAAATTTATATAGTGTGCTGAAATTTACTGTCACTTGTTACTATGGAACATAATCCTTTGAGGGGCTTGTTCGGGGTATGTTCACCCCGACCAGTAGAGCAAAGAGTTGCTCCTCAACATACTAAACCTACTGAAATTTTTTACTTTGAGATTCCTTCGGGTATGATAGAGAAACTACTAGCTAATCCCTTTACAGGAGATGGAACATTGCATCCCGATTTACACCTACTCTATGTGCATGAAGTTTGTGGATTATTTAAGCTTGGAGGTATGCCCGACTATGTTATCAAGAAGCTTCCCTTTATCTTTGAAGGGAGAGGCATTGACATGGTTTAGGCTATGTGATGATATGGGATCATGGAACTACAAACGATTGAAATTGGAATTTCATCAGAAGTTTTATCCTGTGCATCTTGTTCATCATGATCGTAATTATATACATAATTTTTGGCCTTGCGAAGGAGAAAGCATCGCTCAAGCTTGGGGGAGGCTTAAGTCAATGTTATATTCGTGCCCCAATCATGAACTCTCAAGAGAAACGATTATTCAAAAATTTTATGCTCGGCTTTCTCTCAGTAATTGCTCCATGCTCGATACTTATTGTACTGGTTCTTTTATGATGAAGACTATTGAATTCAGATGGGATTTATTGGAAAGAATTAAACGCAACTCTGAAGATTGGGATCTCGATGAGTCATGTATGACACCTAAGTTTTGATTGTGTTAAATCTTTTATGGATACCGATGTTTTCCGTGAATTTAGCACAAAATATGGACTTGACTCTGAGATAGTAGCTTCTTTCTATGAATCATTTGCTACTGATGTCGACCTCCCTAAGGAGAAGTGGTTTAAATATAATCCTTCCACTGAAGTAAAAGTAGTTGCACCTATTAAAGTTGAAGAAAATACTATCACTTATAATGATCCTATTGTTAGGATAAAGGATCATGCTAAAGCTTCAACTGTGGTTCGTAAGAGTAATACTAAAACACCTACACCACGTGAGCAAATTAAAGTTGAACCTAGTATTGCTATGGTTAAAGATCTCTTGGCTGATGATATTGATGGGCATGTTATTTACTTCTGTGATGAAGCTGCTAGAATTGCTAGACCTGATACTAAGAATAAACATAGACATGTTGTAGGCATGCCTGTTATTTCTGTTAAAATAGGAGATCATTGTTATCATGGCTTATGTGATATGGGTGCTAGTGCTAGTGCAATACCTCATTCCTTATACAAATAAATTATGCATGATATTGCACCTGCTGAGATAGAAGAAATAGATGTTACAATTAAGCTTGCCAATAGAGATACTATTTCACCAGTTGGGATTGTTAGAGATGTTGAAGTCTTTTGTGGGAAAGTTAAATATCCTGTTGATTTTCTTGTTCTTGGTTCCCCACAAGATGACTTTTGTCCCATTATATTTGGTAGACCCTTCTTGAACACTGTTAATGCTAAGATAGACTGCAAAAAGGATGTTGTTACTATTGGTTTGGGGGATATGTCTCATGAGTTTAATTTTGCTAAATTTCATAGACAGCCCCATGATAAAGAATTACCTAGTAAGGATGAAATTATTGGTCTTGCTTCTATTGCCGTTCCTCCTAATGATCCTTTAGAACAATATTTATTAGACCATGATAATGATATGTTTATGAATGAAAGAAGGGAGATAGATGAAGTATTCTTTAAATAGGGACATAGTTTGAAACACAACTTGCCTGTTGAAATTCTAGGGGATCCTCCACAACCCAAGGGTGATCCTCTATTTGAGCTTAAATCATTACCTGATACTCTTAAATATGCTTATCGTGATGAAAAGAAGATATATCTTGTTATTATTAGTGCTAACCTTTCAGAGCAGGAAGAGGAGAAATTATTGAAAACTCTGAAGAAGCACCGTGCTGCTATTGGATATACTCTTGATGATCTTAAGGGCATTAGTCCCACTCTATGCCAACACAAAATAAATTGGAGAAATATGCCAAACCAGTTATCGATCACCAACGACGGTTAAATCCTAAGATGAAAGAAGTGGTAAGAAAGGAAATACTAAAGCTCCTAGAGGAAGGTATTATTTATCCCATTGCTGATAGTCAGTGGGTATGTCTTGTCCATTGTGTCCCTAAGAAGGGAGGTATTAATGTCGTTCCTAATGATAAAGATGAATTGATCCCACAAAGAATTGTTACAGGTTATAGGATGGTAATTGATTTTCACAAATTAAGTAAAACTACTAAAAAGGATCATTACCCTTTACCTTTTTATTGATCAAATGCTAGAAAGATTATCCAAACATACATATTTTTGCTTTCTAGATGGTTACTCTAGTTTCTCTCAAATACCTGTGTCAGCAGAGGACCAAGAAAAGACCACTTTTACTTGCCCTTTCAGTACTTTTGCTTATAGACGTATGCCTTTTGGTTTATGTAATGCACCTACTACCTTTCAAAGATGCATGATGGCTATATTCTCTGACTTTTGTGAAAAGATTGTTGAGGTCTTCATGGATGATTTCTCTGTTTATGGATCTTCTTTTGATGATTGCTTGAGCAGCCTTGATCGAGTTTTGCAGAGATGCGAAGATACTAGTCTTGTCTTGAATTGGGAGAAGTGCCACTTTATGGTTAATGAAGGCATTGTCTTGGGGCATAAAATTTCTGAAAGAGCTATTGAAGTTGATAAAGCTAAGGTTGTATTGAAAAGATGCCATGTCCCAAGGACATCAAAGGTAAGTTTCCTTGGTCATGCCGGTTTTTATAGGAGGTTCATTAAGGACTTCTCTAAAATTTCTAGGCCTCTGACTAATCTCTTACAAAAAGATATTCCTTTTGTCGATGATGATTGTGTTGAAGCATTTGAAATACTTAAGAAAGTTTTGATTTCTGCACCTATTGTTCAACCACCTGATTGGAATTTACCCTTTGAAATGATGTGTGATGCTCGTGATTATGTTGTTGGTGCTGTTCTAGGACAAAGAGTTGATAAGAAACTAAATTTTATTCAATATGCTAGTAAAAATCTAGACAGTGCCCGGAGAAATTATGCTACTACTGAAAAGGAATTCTTAGCAGTTGTATTTGCTTGTGATAAGTTTAGACCTTATATTGTTGATTCTAACGTAACTGTTCACACTGATCATGCTGCTATAAAATATCTTATGGAAAAGAAAGATGCTAAACATAGACTCATTAGATGGGTTCTCTTGCTACAAGAATTTGATTTGCATATTATTGATAGAAAGGGAGCTGAGAACCCTGTTGCAGACAACTTGTCTAGGTTAGAGAATGCTCTTGATCACCCACTCCCTATTGATGATAGCTTTCCTAATGAACAATTAGCTGTCATAAATGCTTCTCGTACTGCTCCATGGTATGCTGATTATGCTAATTACATTGTTGCTAAATTTATACCACCTAGTTTCACATATTAGCAAAAGAAAAAGTTTTTCAATGATTTAAGACATTACTTCTGGGATGACCCACACCTTTATAAAGAAGGAGTAGATGGTGTCATTAGACATTATGTACCTGAGCATGAACAGGAATAGATCCTATGCAAGTGTCACTCCAAGGCTTATGGAGGACACCACGCTGGAGATAGAACTGCACATAAGGTATTGCAATCTGGTTTTTATTGGCCTACTCTCTTCAAAGATGCCCGTAAGTTTGTCTTGTCTTGTGATGAATGCCAAAGAATTGGTAATATTAGTAGACGTCAAGAAATGCCTATGAATTATTATCTGGTTATTGAACCATTTGATGTTTGGGGCTTCGATTATATGGGACCGTATCCTTCCTCTAATGGATATACACATATTTTAGTTGATGTTGATTACGTTAGTAAGTGGGTAGAAGCTATTCCAACTAGTAGTGCTGATCCTAACACCTCTATTAAGATGCTTAAAGAAGTTATTTTTCCAAGGTTTGGAGTCCCTAGATACTTGATGACTGATGGTGGTTCACATTTTATTCATGGTGCTTTTTGTAAAATGCTTGCTAAGTATGATGTTAATCATAGAATTGAATCTCCATATCACCCATAGTCTAGTGGCCAAGTAGAAGTTAGCAATAGGGAGCTCAAGTTAATTTTGCAAAAGACTGCTAATAGATCTAGAAAGAATTGGTCCAAGAAACTTGATGATGCATTATGGGCTTATAGAACTGCATATAAAAATCCTATGGGTATGTCTCAATATAAAATGGTTTATGGAAAAGCATGTCACTTACCTCTCGAACTAGAACATAAGGCATATTGGGCCATTAAAGAGCTCAATTATGATTTCAAACTTGCCGGTGAGAAGAGGTTATTTGACATTAGCTCACTTGATGAATGGAGAACCCAAACCCAAGCCTATGAGAATGCCAAATTGTTTAAAGAAAAAGTTAAAAAAATGGCATGACAAAAGGATACAAAAGCGTGAGTTTAATGAAGGTGATTATGTTTTGCTATACAACTCTCATTTAAGATTTTTTGTAGGAAAACTTCTCTCTAAATGGGAAGGCCCTTATGTTATCGAGGAGGTCTATCGTTCTGGTGCCATAAAAAATCAACAACTTCGAAGGCACAAGTTCGAGGGTGGTGAACGGTCAAAGAATCAAACATTATATCTCAGGTAATCCAATAAATGTTGAAACTAATATTATTGAAACCCTGACCCCAGAGGAATACATAAGGGACACTTTCCAGAATGTTTTAGACTCCGAAAAGGAATAGGTATGTGGTACGGTAAGTAAACCAACTCCAAAATAGTTCTAATAGCAATTTTTCTCTGTTTTGAAATATTTAAGAAATAGGAAAATAAGAAGTAGTCCGGGAAGGACACAAGGCGTCCACAAGGTTGGAGGGTGCGCCCCCTGCCTCGTGGGCACCTCGTGTGCTCTCCGGACTCCATTTTCTTGCATGATACTTCTTTTGGTCGGTAAAAATTCATTATATAATCCCCCGAAGGTTTTGACCATCGTATCATGCAAATATCCTCTGTCTTTGTTTCGAGCTGTTTTTCTGACAGATCTAGATCACCATGACATCTTCAAGCGCCCCCAAGGACAAGTTCTTCGAGAACGTCATCAACCCCTACCTCGCGGAGGTGCTGCAACACCCTCAAACCATTGACATGCGTGAGAGGGTGTTGCACATCCGTGATGTTAAGGGACCAAGGAGGACCGGAAGCGTGGAGACAAGACTCGAAGCAATGGAACAACAAGTTTTCAAGTGCCAATGTATGGTGGAATGCGGACTCAACGCCAACCAGATGATGATCACGAAGTTCACCAACAACCACAAGGTGGACGCCAAGAACATTGGGGAGACCATCTTCAAGCTTCATGAGAAAATCGAGCACCTCCAAGTCCAAATCTATGACCTGCAAAACCAAAACTGTGAGTATGAATATAGATTCAAGAGGATGAGTTTGGCTGCAGATTTGAGGATCTCGGAGACTCGATCATCTTTCTATGATGGTGAGCCTATGCCTTGGAAGACGGACGACAAGCCCACATCATCAACAACATCGTCATCACCACCTCCGAAGAGGGAGACATAATCACATGGGTATGGGCACTCCCCTTGGCAACTGCCAAGCTTGGGGGAGGTGCCCCGGTATCGTATCACCATCACACTCCTATCTTTACCGTTTTTCTTAGTTCATTCATTTTAGTAATATCTTGATCTAGTAGAATAAAGTTTTGGTATGATTTAGTTTTGAAGTTTTGCCTTATGATTCTTCTATGTAATTGAGTCCGCGGGCTATATATAATAAAGATTAGTGTTGAGTCAAGGGCTTTACTATCTTGCTATGATCTTGAGGGAGTGAAAGAATAAAAATAAATAAAAGAGATCATATTGATCTTATGGAGAGTAATGACTTCACATATAAAGAGTATGATGAATAAAAGTTGTTGAGAGTTGGCAAACATAGTTTTGGTCATCGTTGCAATTAATAGGAAGTAATAAAGAAAGAGAGGTTCTCACATATAAATATACTATCTTGGACATCTTTTATGATTGTGAGCACTCATTAAAATATGACATGCTAAAGAGTTGATGTTGGACAAGGAAGACAATGTAATGGGCAATGTTTTCTTATATCCGAAATAAAGTATATTGTCATGGATCATCCAACATATTGAGCTTGCATTTCCCCCTCATGCTAGCCAAATTCTTTGCACCAAGTAGAGATACTACTTGTGCTTCCAAATATCCTTAAACCCAGTTTTGCCATGAGAGTCCACCATATCTACCTATGGATTGAGTAAGACCCTTCAAGTAAGTTGTCATGTTGCATGCAATAAAAATTGCTCTCTATATATGTATGACTTATTAGTGTGGAGAAAATAAGCTTTATACGATCTTGTGATATGGAAGCAATAAAAGCGACGGACTGCATAATAAAGGTCCATATCACAAGTGGCAATATGAAGTGACGTTCTTTTGCATTAATATTTCGTGCATCCAACCATAAAAGCACATGACAACCTCTACTTCCCTTTGCGAAGGGCCTATCTTTTGTCTTATGCCTTATTCAAGAGTCATGGTGATCTTCACCTTTCCTTTTTTATATTTTATCCTTTGGCAAGCACCTCGTGTTGGAAAGATCTTGATATATATATATATATATATATATATATATATATATATATATATATATATATCTGTGTGTGTGTGTGTGTGTGTGTGTGTAGGTAAAACTGTGTCTATCATAGCTTGCCACAGAACTAGTTAAGGCTTGCTAAACATTTAATGGTTTAAAAGTAAGTAAAAAATATGAAATAAATAGGGGATCCTCACTCTAATATAATAAGATGATCCAACGGTGTGATTGTGAAAATATGCATTTATGTGTCCTCAGTGAAAACAACAATCATTTCAGCTCACTACAGGATCAATATATATTGAAAATTTTGTTCTTTTTGTCCAGGACACGTGCAGTCATATTTTTTCAATCCCTCCATTGGATCATGTTATATTATAGGTGTGTTGGTTTAGTATTTTCTTCAGGATTTTTGAGAACTTTTACACCATCGAAAACCTTAACTAGTTCTGTGGCAAGCTATTGTAGAAAATCCTACTCCTATATATATATATATATATATATATCCAATTGGATGTAAGTTAGCATGAACTATTATTGTTGACATTACCCTTGAGGTAAAAGGTTGGGAGGCGACACTATAAGCCCTATCTTTCTCTGTGTCTGATTAAAACTCCATACCCGTATGTATTGCGTGAGTGTTAGCAATTGTGAAAGACTAAATGATAGTTGAGTATGTGGACTTGTTGAAAATCTCTTATATTGACTCTTTCTGATGTTATGATATATTGCTATTGCTTCATTGACCGAGATTATAGTTGTTAGTTTTCAATGAAGTTTCTGCTTCATACTTGACATTGTGGATAGATTATTACTTGAGCATAAGAAATCATATGACAAAATATATATGTTGTTGTTATAAGAATGATCATGATGCCCTCATGTCCGTATTTTATTTTATCGACACCTCTATCTCTAACATGTGGACATATTTTTCGATATCGGCTTCCGCTTACGGACAAGCGAGGTCTAAGCTTGGGGGAGTTGATACGTCCATTTTGCATCATGCTTTTATATCGATATTTATTGCATTATGGACTGTTATTTCATGTTATGTCACAATACTTATGCCTATTCTCTCTTATTTTACAAAGTTTACATGAAGAGGGAGAATGCCGGCAGCTGGGATTCTGAGCTGGAAAAGGAGCAAATATTAGAGACCTATTCTGCACAACTCCAAAAGTCCTGAAACTCCACGAAAGTCATTTTTGGAATTAATAAAAAATATTAAGCGGAAGAAATACCAGAGGGGGGCCACCCACCGTCCACGAGAGTGGGGGGCGCGCCCTACCCCCCTAGGTGCGCCCCCTACCTCGTGGGCCCCCTTGCAGGCCTCCGGTGACCATCTTCTACTATATGAAGTCTTTTACCCTGGAAAAAATCATAAGCAAGCTTTTGGGATGAAACACCGCCGCTACGAGATGGAACCTTGGCGGAACCAATCTAGGGCTCCGGCGGAGCTGTTCTGCTGAGGAAACTTCCCTCCGGGAGGGGGAAATCATCACCATCGTCATCACCATCGATCCTCTCATCGGGATGGGGTCAATCTCCATCAACATCTTCACCAGCACCATCTCCTCTCAAACCCTAGTTCATCTCTTGTATCCAGTCTTTGTCCCAAAGCCTCAGATTGGTACCTGTGGGTTGCTAGTAGTGTTGATTACTCTTTGTAGTTGATGCTAGTTAGTTTATTCGGTGGAAGATCATATGTTCAGATCCTTTATGCATATTAATACCCCTCTGATTATGAACATGAATATGCTTTGTGAGTAGTTTGTTCCTGAGGACATGGGAGAAGTCTTGCCATAAGTAGTCATGTGAATTTGGTATTCGTTCGATATTTTGATGAGTTGTATGTTGTCTCTCCTCTAGTGGTGTTATGTGAACGTCAACTACATGACACTTCACCATTGTTTGGGCCTAGAGGAAGTCATTGGGAAGTAATAAGTATATGATGGGTTGCTAGAGTGACAGAAGCTTAAACCCTAGTTTATGCGTTGCTTCGTAAGGGGATGATTTGGATCCACATGTTTCATGCTATGGTTAGGTTTACCTTAATACTTCTTTTGTAGTTGCAGATGCTTGCAATAGGGGTTAATCATAAGTGGGATGCTTGTCCCGGAAAGGGCAGTACCCAACCACCGGTCCACCCACATATCAAATTATCAAAGTAACAAACGTGAATCAGATGAGCGTGATGCAAACTAGCTTAACGATAATTCCCATGTGTCCTCGGGAGCGCTTTTCTCCATATAAGAATTTTATCCAAGCTTTTCGTTTGCTACAAAAAGGATTGGGCCACCTTGCTGCACCTTATTTACTTTTGTTACTTGTTACCCATTACAAATTACCTTATCACAAAACTATCTGTTACCGATAATTTTAGTGATTGCAGAGAATACCTTACTGAAAACCGCTTGTCATTTCCTTCTGCTCCTCGTTGGGTTCGACACTCTTACTTATCGAAAGGACTATGATAGATCCCTTACACTTGTGGGTCATCAATAGGTCACTGTTACATGTTATGCAGCTGGCAAGAACTACAAGGATGATGTTTCTTCTGGATCTAACAGCTTGGCCAACCAAGATCCTGGACTAAGGCATTGCTATGTTCTTGTAAGTGCGTTTCTCTCTTGTATTGTTGTGTGCCTGACAACGTGCTTTGCTAGGATTTCCGACAAGTACTCCCTTTGTGCAGACAATGATTTCTGCTACTAGCTGCTAAATTAGAGATGTAGATGTCATACATGATACTCCCTCCATTCCTAAATATAAGTCTTTCTAGAGATTCCATTATAGACTACATACAGAGCAAAATTAGTGGATCTACACTTGAAAATGCATCTATATACATCTGTATGTGGTCCATAGTGGAATCTCTACAAAGACATATATTTAGAACAGAGGTAGTACATTACACGAAAATGTAGGTGGCATGTAGGAATTCCAGTGCACTACATTAGGCTCCCTTAGTGCCTGCTAGTCCAGTACACAGAGTCATGTCTAGTTTATGCTACGCACACAATCATTAATTGGTGGTTTAAATATGTGCAAGGGATATGCAATGTATTATCATGTAGAGATATCTAAAATTAGCCGTGTCAACTTGCAGATGGGGTGCCGCAATGAAAAAGTACAAGATTTCTTAGTACAAGATGTATGTTGCAATTTCATGGAAAATCGCAAAAAGAGGAGAGACAGCGGTGAGCCTATACAGTGTGCTATGGTAGGTCACTCCATTGCAGTCATCGTGACATGTTATTTGTATGTTAGTGTTGTTGTGCAGGGTTCTTAGGGACAGTTATTTCGTTGCCTGCCTTTTCAGCTTATCTGTGGTATGATTAGTGGAAAGTCTAGATTGCATTATTTTTTGTCATTTTGCTTCCCATATGAAAATTAATTTGACTTACAAATATCACAAATTGAACCCAGTGCTGTAATTAATATGATAGGAAAACAAATCATCAATATTGTTCAAAATGCAAATACAAAGATACCATATACTTGGCACAATCTACTTTGGTCAACGTCTTCCATATATAGCCCATTTCCTAATTTAAATGAAGAACACATTGCCTAAATTTAAATGAAGAACCGTTATTTATCGAAATTCGGTGGTCCAGGTGGCTGGTTATTATCATATAGCACCACCACCTGAAAGCATCATATAGCAGCACCAACAACTCATAACAACTCATCATACATCAATAGTAGCTAGCAATTCATCATATACCAGCAGCAGCTCATACCAATTCATCATATAGCAGAAGCAGGAGCAGCTCATAGCAATTCATCATATAGCAGCAGCAGGAGCAGCTTATAGCAACTCATCATATAGCAGCAGCAGCTCATAGCAATTCATCATATAGCAGCAGCTCATAGCAATTCATCATATGGCAGCAGCAGGAGTAGCTCATAGCAGTGCATCATATAGGAGCACCAGCATCAACTCGTAGTAATTCATCGTATAGCAAATGAGAATGAAAATTTGGCAAAAAAATCAAAGGAGGTTCTCACCTTGTTTGATGAGATCATCCTTCAACAACACCTCAAGGCCACAGCCTGGGAGGAGGGGAGGGGGGACAAGGTGCCTTCTGCCAGAGTGGGGCATCAACCGTAGTTGTGTGGCGACCACCAGAGTACTGTGTTGGATGGACCATAGCGGAGCAGCTATTGGAGACCATGAGATGAGGGGCGGCACCAGAGGGGGGAGAAGCTGGGGAGATTTGGCCCTACCATGTGGCCATGTAGCCTAGCTGGACAGAGCATCGTCGAGGAGCATGCTAGATGGGACTAGTGGCGGGGGCTCATTGGAGGAACCCTAGCACTGCAGGCAGGGGATCGAGGTAAAGGGAAAGGGGAGAGGAGATGCAAGCGAGCAGGGTAATGAACGCTTGCATGTTTGTTTTTACTTGAGAGTCAGGTGTGATGTGGATGTGAGTGGTGGCATTTTGAGTGTAATATAGGCAGACAACAGAGTCATTCGCTATTTCCTTTCCCTTCAGTTTTTAGTCAGCTTCTACGCGAAGTACCCCACCCCCAAAGTGAAATAAGTTAAGCCCAAGCCCATAACTCAAAAATGAGTTCTTTACATCTTTTATGGCTTATTTTGATAATAAGCTCTGGAAAGACGGAATAGAACTGGCCCTTCACCTACAATTCAATTGTGCATGCAATGATGAATCACTCCTGCCTGCTATAGTGTACATTTAGGCATCATACATGGCATAACCTAATACATGTGCATTTCATTCTAGAATATGAAATATGCAATGTTTAGGTTAGTTCATACGTTGCACACGATGTTTAAATGCCCCTTAAATTTGGTTAGACAAATGATGGTCTTTAAGCCTCCTTCTATGCTTCTTTTTCTTGATATGTAATCTAGTGTTGGGCAAGATTTGCTCACACATCTGTTCAATTGCTTGTTTGTATCGACCAGCCATACTAGGACTGTTTGCTTTGACTACTTGTTGTTCTTGACCGAACAGAGCTTCTCAATGATTTAAACACTAAGGGTTGTTATAGTGGGTGCTTGTATAACTCATAGGTGACATAAAGGTTTGGCTGTACACTAAAGTAGGCTCTCCAAGAGTACCTGGAGGTCCAGTTTGAAGGTATGCCTAGTTTTTATACAATAGACACATAGTAAATGCTCATTTCATTGTGTGCAAGATATGTGGCATGTTTCATTATGTGGTGGTGTTTTGTTATAAACTCATCCTTTGGTGTTGTTCACAGACTGGAAAGTATGCATATTTATCTTCCAAGGAGACCAGTAACTAGTTTGGGTCACCTTGTAGAGGGGCTGCAATGAAGATAAGATTGAGGATTTCCAAGTACAAGATTTTAGGAAGGAGTCTTGCAGGAGAAGGAGGAGCAACACTGAGCCTGTTCAACCAGTTATGATAAGTCACTGTATTACAATTACTAGAACATCCTATTTGTCTGACATTGTGCTTGCATAGGGTTCTTCACCTGTAACCCAATCATTGGGCCATTGATTAAAACTCCCTCCACTCACTACTATATGATGTTCTAACTCTTTTGTAAATCAGATGTATGTAAACACATTTTAATGTGTCTGTTCACTCATTACGGATGTATTCTACTTTTAAATATCTAAAATATCTTATAGTAGTGAATAATGTGAAACTGCTTCCTGCTATGGTAGAGTTGTCGATGTCATAAATGTCATAACCAAACACATATTCACATCATTAGCCTCCCTATCATTACTAGGATCTTTATTACATACTAGTCGTGATACTTCATAGGGGCCAAACAATATTACATTAATTGTTCCTTTACATAGTAAATGTAGGTAGGCCATGGATGTTATTAAGGCGTGCATGTATGCATGCTGCCAACTCAACAGTTCAATTGCTTGTTTCTTTCAGGCATAGTTAAATTGCTCTTTTCAATTGCTTTATTTGTCCTCAGTTAATGAGATTCCCAAACAATGATACCTGATGTAGGGTACTTGTATAACTATTAGTTGACATAATTAAAGGCCTTACCATTTAATTACTCTGGTGAAGTGTGCTTGAAGCTTTGAAGTGCATTAACCAACTATTACTGCATGAGACTCACAATCTAATGAATGCATACTTTTGCTTGCTGTAGTAGGTTTGTATGAATCCCTCTGCTTTTCATTATGCTCCCTAAGACTCTTCTTGAACATGGCACACAATGTTCTAGCTACTTAATTGAGCTACATAATGGCCAACTGCTTGCTTACTTATACACAAGATATATATTTAGACCACACAATTTTCAGTAGCTGTGTGTGGTCTAAATTTGTAACCTGTCTGTGTTTTGGATTTGACCCCAACATCATGCTCCTCTAGTGAGCTAAGAGAGATTTCTGTATGCGGGCTACAAAGACTACCATTTTTAAATTTTTTAAAATATCACCTGCTTATGCTTCATGACGTGTAACATTATTGTTAGTCCTATTTTGCCATGTACAAGATGGTACGTCTTACTCGCTTCACTGTTGTAACTATATTTTTACCCTAGTCATGTGTACTTACAGAAACATTTGAGGATGAAGTGACATCAACACAAAGATCTCATAGCAGTGTGGCATGGCCTTTACCAAATGATTATGGATTGGAATTGGAATGTGTTGATGTTCTCGAGCATCAACTAGAAGTGGCAAGACAACGTGTATATGATTCTCAACATGTAATAAAAATATTGAGGTTGTAGTTGCAGGTATTTTATGCAGGAGTCAAAAAACAAAATAAGACATTAGGTAACCACAAAGGAATTGGACATTTCGCAGACTAAAATTTATGCTATCTAAATCTGGCCAATCCTATTTTCTTAAGAGATTATGGTTCAAATGGTAAGTTCTGTTGATGCGCGTCCATGATGTATGAGATTTATTTCCCAAGTGTATGTAATTTGTTGCTCTATACGCTTTATTAGCACTGGCGCCGAACTATAATGCCCAATGGATATAATCTTCTGTAAATTCTTTATTGTATAGTGTAGGATTATTCTTCATTTCTATGCCTTAGTCTCTTTATTGTATAGTGTAGGTTTTTTAAAGGCGATGGTATAGAGTAGGATAGTTCTTTGTATATGATATATCATTGAAACGGGGGCCAACACGCCCAAACATTACCTGGATGCCATCTGAACGAACAAACATGTGTAGTCAAAGCGGGCCTTAATTGTGATGTTCAACTAATATTTAGTGGATCCCAATCGATGTGGCCCACCATAACAACGGCTCTTAGCACACCATTAACAGGTCGAAAGCTCGATAAGGCCGTATAAATGGAAACAGCCCGCAGGGCTCTAGATGGTCAAAATAAATGTCAATTTTGTTTGGGCCCTTTTACTTGACGGTCCAGTATGAGGCCGAAACTGTTTTTGGACCAAAAGAGGCCCAATTTAGAAACTAGGCTTTTAACAGGCCGAAAGTCGCGTCGGGCTGAAATTGTGCCCTGTTTAGCGAGGGCCACTAATGGACCCAAAATCAGGTGGCACCGACAAAGGCCCAACGGTTGTGCGAGTCGTTAACAGGCCAAAAGACAAAATGGGCTAGCAGTTGGCCCATGTACAGAATGAGCGAAGGAAACGCCGAAAGTCCCAAGGGGCTAGAAGTTGGTCCAACTACGGAATGGGCCAAGAAAAGGCCGAAAGACGTACCGATGGCGTATTGGTCCATATCTATAATGGCCTGCTAAGAGGCCGAAAGAAGGTCGGGCCTTAATTGAGCCCAAAGACGTAGCGGGCTGTTAACAGGCTGGAACTAACAATGGGCTAGAAATTGTCACATCTAGAATGGGCCTTTGATGGGCCGATTCTGTGTAACTCGAATGGGTCGTGGTTGTGAATGGTCCTAACGCAAGTAGGCCGCTAGTGGGCCGGCCAGCTTATTTTGACAGGACTGGCCTTTTAACCTGAATGGGCCACTGTTGGGCCAAGCCTCGTGTCGACTTATCACAGGCGCGTCCCGTCCATTGGCTCGATAATAGCTATCCTAAGGCTGAGCTGACACATGGATCCTATGGCAAATTAGAATTTTACACATGGAAAATCCCCATTGGTTCGGGCTATTAACGGGTTATCGGATCAAAACTAGAACCCAATAGCTTAACCGCGCCCGTTACGGTGGATGCCATGTGTCGGTTACCCTTGACGAAAACACTTCCATGACGCGCCATTTATCTCCATGGAAGTGCACACTTCCGTGATGATAATTTTGGTATTGTCATGGAACACTTCTACGACAGCACAGGTATGACTATCTTGATTTTGTCATAAAATCGTCATGGATGTACATGCATGACAGAAAATGTGACCTACTATGACAAACACGTATCATCATGGAAGTGGTATTTTTTATAGTGATGCATGCTGGATAGCGGTCGATGTGTGGAGTAATAGTAGTAGATGCAGGATCGTTTTGGTCTACTTGTCTCGAACATGATGCCTATATATGACCATTGCCTTCGGTATCGTCATAATTATTTGTTTTTTATCAATTCCCCAAGAGTAATTTGTTTATCCACTGTATGCTATTTTCAAGAGAGAAGCTTATAGTGAAAACTATGGCCCCTAGGTCTATCTTTCATCATATATTAAAACCCAAAATACCTTGCTCATTTTTATTTTCTTTATTTTATTTTGTATTTTTGTCCAATCTATCTATGAAATACCATACAATTTAATCTTTCTCGTAACTATCAAGGGATTGACAACCCCTTGTTCATGTTGGATTGCAAGGATTTGTTGTTTCTGTGCAGGTGATGCTAATGAGTTGTTGCTTGGTTCTCCTACTGGATTGATAACCTTGGTTCTTAACTGAGGGAAATACTTATCTCTACTATACTGCCTCATCCTCTCCTCTTTGGGGAAATCCAAACACGGTTCACAAGTAGCAGTTGGCACAACTGGATTAGCGGTATAAGCAATTGCTTTAGCTTCGATTATAGCGGGTTCTTCACAAATATTTTCAATAGGTGGATGAAATTGAAACTATTTTTCCTTAAGGAGATCAACATGAAGCAAATGATTCACAAAATTTTGCCACTATCTTCATATTTTGTACTATGATTATGAAAAGCATCTATTTCTATAAAAGACTTAACGCAATCAATTCAAGATTTATACCTGACTCGTTACCTTTGACGATTTCCCAATCTTCAGAGTTGTGTTTAATTCTTTAATAAGAGCCCATTTGAAATCATCACCCCTCTTGGAAAAAGAAACAACATAAGAAGAATCAAGCATTGTTTTATCATTATGAGAAAGCCGAGCATAAAAGTTTTGCATAATCATTTCTCTCGGGAGATCATGATTGGGGCATGTGGGCATCATATACTTAAGCCTCCCACAAGCTTGAGTGATACTTTCTCCTTCATGTGGCCAAAAATTATATATATAATTCCAATCACGATGAACCAAGTGCATAGGATAAATTTTCTGATGGAATTCCAGCTTCAATTGGTTCCAGTCCAATGTTCCAGATTCATGCAATAGCCTATGCCATGCCCATGGTCTTCCCTTCAAAGATAAAGGGAATACTTTCTTATTAAACCCATCCACTTATAAACCTGCAAGCTTAAACAATCCTCAAAAAATTCACCTATATAGATTAAGTGCACATCAGGATGTATTTTTTGAAGGTTAGACAGTAGGAAAGCTCCTACTGCATGAGTATATTAAAATGAGAGTGTTATCTTACAAAGTACATGGAGAAGGGGTGGGGTGGGAAGTGTAACCCTAAAAGAGAGCTATGTTACAAGGCTATGCTGTCAATCTACATTACAGAGCCTACAATAGCCGAGACAAGATGTCTCTTCTGCTCAGGAAGTCTATAAGCAATGTTGGCAAAGTCAGTTTTAAACCTGGCCTACCATGTAGATATTGAAGGAGTCACTTTCCAAAAATAATTGTTATTTCTTTCTTTCCAAAGAATCCAGGCAGCCACAAGGAAGATATCCATGATCATTTTCCGGCGGTATCTCATTTTCAAGTGGGCCATCATGTCCAACTGATCACTAGTGCTTGGCCATATAATATTGAGTTTGTTCCAACATCCTTCGATAAACTTACAGTGGAAGAAAAGATGCTCACCCATTTCTTAAACATGGTTTCTACAAAGTAGGCAGTAAAGGTTGGTCCTGATGTTGTAATGCCTCCTTTTTAGCATGTTACGTGTGTTAAGGCGATCCACCAACAAAAACCACCCAAAGACTTTGATTTTGGGGACACTTTTGGTCTTCCAAAGCCATCCGAACGCTTCATGAGAAACTACATCTCTGAAATAGAATTTGTAATATGCCGTGGTTTTGAATATCGATGCTCCCCAAGTGCAAATCCAAGCATCCTTGGCCTCAGTAAGTATGGTGGAGCTAACATCAAGTTGAAGAGATCTGAGTTCCTCATGTGCTTGCACAGAGAGAGGTAGTTGGAAGGCTTCCCTAATGTCAGTTATTGTGAGCATCACATTGACAAAGGCATGTTCGAACATGGTGTAAGAGAACGTTCTAGGAAAGCGCTCTTCCATGATGTGGTAATTCTAGTCATATTTCCAAATGAGAGCGGTCGTGCCATCATGAATTAGGACTCTGGTGACTCCGTGATATATTGGCATGAGCTTCACCAATTAGCGCCCCTAGAAGGAACCGCATCTGGACACTGCATGAGGGACTGCATTGACATAGTATGTGTCCAAAATTAACTTCACCCAAGGTATATCCAATTGTTTATATAATTTGTGAAGTAGTTTGAGCAACATCGCATCATTTTGAATTTTGAGATTGAGTACTCCCAAGCCTCCATTCCTTTTGGGGCGGCAGACCATGTCCCATGCAGCAAGAGAGCTAGACTTGTCTCCCACTTCTATTTTTTCATCCAGAGACAATGTCTTCGAATCTTGTCAAGCTGTTCAATTATTTTTTTGGGAGGGGGGGAGTCTAAACACTCCCATTGGATATATGACCAGCGAAGTGACTAGTGAATTCATGAGGGCTAATTTTCCCGCATGTGACATCAAGGACTTGACAGCTATAATTTTTCTTTCTGCTTTGCACACCCAAGGGGTCATATCGAGCACTGTTAGTTTAGTGGTTCCAAGCAGGAGGCCAAGGTAGGTGAATGGCATGCTCGTCTGTCACGCCCAAGATGCGACCCTATCCTAAAGGAACTCGAAGGTCCCACCAAGGATAGAAGCGCATCTTGAAGACGCTTTTGCAAGGTGGATATCATTACATCAACATTACATAATAGTGGGGATACATCCAATACATACAATGTCACATGAATACAACAATTCAACATACAAGAACAACATCCGACTACGGATGAATCATAAACAGAAACTCAAACAATATCCACCCTGCTAGCCCAGGCTGCTGACCTGGAACCTATCCCCTGATCGAAGAAGCAGAAGAACTCCAAAACAAGCAACATCGCTCTCGCGTCACGATCATCGCATAACCTATACCTGCAACTGTTGGTGTAGTAATCTATGAGCCACGAGGACTCAACAATCCCATTACCATGTGTATCAAGACTAGCAAAGCTTAATGGGAAAGGAAGGGGTAAAGTGGTGAGGTTGCAGCAGCGGCTAAGCATATATGGTGGATAACATACGCAAATGAGAGCGAGAAGAGAAACAAAGGAACGGTCGTCATCTAGTAATGATCAAGAAGTGATCCTGAACTCCTACTTACGTCAGACATAACACAGAAACCTTGTTCTCCTCTCGATCAACCCCGAAAAGAGACACTCATGGTTACGCACACGGTTGGTGTATTTTAGGAGAGTTTACTTCAAGTTTACTACAACCGGATATTAACAAATTCCCATCTGCCACATAACCGCGGGCACGGCTTTCGAAAGTTTATACCCTGCAGGGGTGTCCCAACTTAGCCCATGATAAGCTCTCAAGATCAACGAAGGATATTCCTTCTCCCTGGGAAGACCCGATCAGTCTCGGAATCCCCGCTACAAGACATTTCGACAGTAATAAAACAAGACCAGCAAGACCTCCCGGCGTGCCGACATCCTGTTAGTAGCCGCGCGTATCTCGTCTTAGGCCACGACCGGATGAGCAGTACGTACAACTAGAACCAGCCCTCAAGTTTCCCCGAGGTGGCGCTGCAAGTGGATCTAGTTTGGACCAACACTTAGACAAGCATTGGCCCCGGGGGGCTAAAATAAAGATGACCCTTGGGATGCGCGAATCCCAAGGGAAAAAGGTTAGAGGTGAGGCAAACGGTAAAACTAATGTTGGGCCTTGCTGGAGGAGTCTTATTCAAAGCGAACTGTCAAGGGGGTCCCATAAATCACCCGACCGCGTTAGGAACGCAAAATCCAGGAACATAACACCGGTATGACGGAAACTAGGGCGGCAAGAGTGGAACAAAACACCAAGCATAAGGCCGAGCCTTCCACCCTTTACCAAATATATAGATGCATTAATAATATAAGAGATATTGTGATATCCCAACATAACCCTGTCCACCACGGAGCAATCTTCATCTTCACCTGCAACTAGCAACACTATAAGAGGGGCTGAGCAAAGCGGTAACATAGCCAAGCAATGGTTTGCTAGGAAGGGTGACAAAGGTTAGAGGTTCATGGCAATTTGGGGAGGCTTGAAGAGCAAAAGATAGGTAGCGCAGCAAAGCGATAGAACGAAGCAACTAGCATATCAATGATAGTAGTGAGATCCAGGGTAACGTTCATCTTGCCTGAAATCCCTCTAGGAAGAAGAACGAGTCCATGAAGAAGATGAAGCCACGAAGACGAACCACACGTAGACGAACGCATCCTCACGATCGCAACGAAACGGGAACTATCGAGAAGAAGCACACAACATGGTAAACACACCACACATAGGCAAGACATGATGCACAACAAGCATGATGCATGACAAGGCTACATAAAGCTACTCATGGCAAGAGATGATGCAGACAAGAACAACACATCAAGGCAAGTTTAAATGAGGCCGGATACAACATATAACAATTCCGGTAAGTCCTCATATGCATATTTCGAAATTGTTCCAGATCTGAATAAACCTTATGTTCAAGTTATTAAACAACAAGTTAAGATGCACCAAGAGGATCTACACGAAATTCTAGTCAAGTTACATATAGAGTTCATTTAGTTCGGAGCTACGGTCTAGAAGATAAGAGCAAAACAAGTTAAACATGGCATTGATGCAAAACGCATACAAACATCAAGCTAACACCTCAAAACAAGGATGCAACATGATAATATGAATCTACATGCAAAATCAAGCAAGTTTCATATAGAGCACACTCAAAACGGAGCAACGGTTCAACACACACACACTATACAAGTCATAGCAACAATCTGTCCATAACAGCATGTAGGCATCTTACAAGCATCAAACCAACAGGCTACAGCATCTCAACGTAATAACAAAAGGCATGGGCATGAAGTACGGGTAAAGCATAAAAAACATGAACACTGAGCTATCTCCATAAATCACTAGATCATGCTCAAAAAGACATGGTAAGATTGCATATATTAACAGTTTCAGACTTATCAGGAAATAACATCAGGTTGCAAAGTTTAGAGCTATCAATCAACATCTTACGGGAACATATTATGGCAAACAAAGGCATGACATGAATCTACTAAATACATAGAACAAAAGTCCCTTACTGAACATAAGCCAAAAAGGATCAGAAGATATGATGGCACCCATGTAAACATGGCAAGTTATATTACAGATTCATACATGGCAGGAACAACAATAAGTATGCATGTTGGTGAGATTGAACCACTCACCACAGAGAAATACATTGCATGGCAAGTTAACCAACAGTAAGAAGACATGTTTATGAAGTTAAGCATGGCAAGAAAAAGTTCACAGGGAGCATGAATCACTAGCAAAACACATGGCCAAAACTGAACTTAATGTCAACAGGCAGACAACAACATTATTTAGCAAGTTTGGAGAAAGATAACAACAAGTTACAGCAGGCCATAAATGCAACCAGGGGCATGAATGGATAGAGCAAGACATGTATAACAAAACATATTTAGTGAACATCTCCAGATTATGCAAATAATGACTTGTGGCAGCAGGTTTACATGGCATCACAAAATAACAGATTTAGCCTATCAAAACAGCAACAGCAAGTACCCTCATTAACAAGCTCGATGCACTCACTACACAAGTCACAAAAATACATGGGTAGCACCACTGGAAAGATGGCATGGCACAGTTCGAAACACATGAAGACATCAACCACATAGGATGCACACATCAAACATGGCAAAAATGACAAATGAGCATGTTATAACAGTTTCAACAGGTTAACATCAGATAGCACTCTTCCAACAGCATTTCGGGCATCAAGATGAACTCAAATGGACATGATACAATGGACTGATATGAATTACTCGTTGAGACGAACAATTTGACATATTACACGCACGAAACGGAGCAGTATGCAGAGAGTTATGATTCGATGAACATGGCATGATAATGTCGAAATATCTCGGGACTTGGACGAAATATCACCTCCGAAAACTGGATCTAGGGTTTCGGGCACGTAGATCGAGGCGGCGGCGGCTCCGGTCAACGGCGACGAGGGAGATGGCTGGGGGAGGCTCGGGGAGGCGCGGGGAGGGGCGCTCCGCCGGGTCCGGCGCGGCGGCGACGGAGGGCGCCGGCGGAGGGTACAGCGGCTCGCGGGGACGCCGCGACGGCGGGCGGCGGCGGCGGTGGACAGCAGCGCGGGGGAGCTTCGGGCGTCGGAGGAGGCCGGGCTACGGCAGGATGCCGCGGCGGCGACGGGCGGTGGACGGGCGCGGGGACCCGAGCGGCGGCGGCGGGGCGCTCGGGCCCGCGGGGCGCGGCGGCGGACGGGGAGACGGGCCGCGGGGGCCGGCGCTGGGCCTGCGGGCCGGCGGCGGCACGCGGGTGGCCGAGGTGCCACGTGGCGCGCCCCGATTGGCGCGGGCGGCGGCGGCGGATTCGTCCGGTGGGCGCGGACATGTCCGGCGGGCGAGAGGGAGGTGGAGACTAGGGTTTAGACCGGGATTTCGGGGGAGATGCACATATTTATAGGTAGAGGGAGCTAGGAGAATCCAAATGGAGCACGGTTTTCACCCACATGATCGTGATCGAACGACCGAGAGCATGGATGGGAGTTTGTTGGGTTTTGGGCCACTTTGAAGGGGGTGTTGGGCTGCAAACAAAAGAGGCCTTTGCGGTTACCCGGTTAACCGTTGGAGTATCAAACAACCTCCAAATGGCACAAAACTTGACAGGCGGTCTACCGGTGCTATACCAAGGCCGCTTGGCAAACCTCGGTCCATTCCGAGAATGTTTAATACCCGCTCACAACGAGAGACAAAAAGGGGACGCCGGAGGACATAGGAGTGCCGGATTGCAAAACGGACAACGGGGAAAATGCTCGGATGCATGAGACGAACACGTATGCAATGCAATGCACATGATGACATGATAAAATGCAACACGCAAGCAAAGACATGGCAATTACGGCAAATAACTGGCAGACACCTGGCGCATCGAATTCGGAGCGTTACAACACTCCTCCACTAACAAGAGATCTCGTCCCGAGATCTTAGGACTAAGACGGAAGGGAAAAGGGATGAGGTGAAACAAGAACTCAAGAGAAGGAGCAAAGAATCAAGAGCACTCGAGAAGAAGAGAGGAACGACGAGAATGACAAGAATCGAAAGCTCACTGAATCAGATAGACTATGAAACACTCCGGTTAGAACGAGATAAGAAACGAATAAGAATGAAAAGGATTTAGGCAGAACTTTGACTGAACATGGAAAGAATAGAACATGAACTTGAGAGGATGGAAAGATACTTGATGAAGACATGACACAAAACCTCTAGAAAGAATTGAAAGAGTTGAATGAAAGAACGGAGAAGGAAAAGACAACTTGTGCCACGAATGAAATAGAAAGCATCTTTAGAAGGAAGGTTTGAACGGAGTTGTTGAGAAAATCAACAATGAAAAGAATAAGCTTGATGTGGTCTTATAGGTAACATCTCAAGATCATAAGGTGATAACCGGCCACAAACGGAAATGATTGGATAGCTGAGAAGTACGAAGAAATGCAAAATTCCACTTCAAAAGAATATGGCGAATTAATTGCACTTCGAGATGCGAGAAGAAAAGATACTTGAATTTCTCCAGCAAAATCTTGATGAACACTTGAAGAATGAATTAACTCATGAAGAACCACCATGAAGAACTCCGGTAACAAAAGGATGACGAGATAAAATGAAGGATGAAAGAATAGATGCACGTTGCGATGATTTAGATGGAAGTTCCGACGAGATGGCCGAGGAAATTTGAACTCCGGAAAAGAAAAGATGAAAACACTTGGAACTAGAGTTTATTCATCAAGAACAAACTCCAAAGGAAGGGATTACTCACTTTGAGGAAATAAGAATAAGATTTATTGTATGCTTATTGAGGGAGTCCTGGACTAGGGGGTGTCCGGACAGCCGGACTATCATCGTCCGCCGGACTCCAAGACTATGAAGATACAAGATTGAAGACTTCGTCCCGTGTCCGGATGGGACTTTCCTTGGCGTGGAAGGCAAGCTTGGCAATACGGATATGTAGATCTCCTACCATTGTAACCGACTCTGTGTAACCCTAGCCCCCTCCGATGTCTATATAAACCGGAGGGCTTTAGTCCGTAGGACACAACATCCATTACAACAATCATACCATAGGCTAGCTTCTAGGGTTTAGCCTCCTTGATCTCGTGGTAGATCCACTCTTGTAATACACATCATCAATATTAATCAAGCAGGACGTAGGGTTTTACCTCCATCAAGAGGGCCCGAACCTGGGTAAAACATCGTGTCCCTCGTCTCCTGTTACCATCCGCCTAGGCGCACAGTTCGGGACTCCCTACCCGAGATCCGCCGGTTTTGACACCGACATTGGTGCTTTCATTGAGAGTTCCTCTGTGTCGTCACCGATAGGCTTGATGGCTTCTTCAATCAACAACAACGCTGTCCAGGGTGAGACTTTTCTCCCCAGACAGATCTTCGTGTTCGGCGGCTTCGCACTGCGGGCCAATTCAATTGGCCATCTGGAGCAGATCGAAAGCTACGCCCCTGGCCGTCAGGTCAGATTTGGAAGCCTAAACTTCACGGCGGATATCCGCGGAGACTTGATCTTCGATGGATCCGAGCCGCAGCCGAGCGTGCCGCACTGTCACGATGGGCATGATCTAACTCTGCCGCCGGACAGTACCTTGGAGGCCGCACACGAATCCGCTCCGACCTATAGTCCGGAGCCGATCGCGCAGATCGAGGACGGGTGGCTGGACACCGCCTCGGGGGCTGCGACGTCCACGACGATGGAGCCGAACACTGACCCTGTCCCTTATAAAGCTTGTGACTCCGAGGTGCCGGACTCCCTGCCGGACTCCGAACCTCCCGCGCCCTTGCCAATCGAATCCGATTGGGCGCCGATCATGGAGTTCACCACCGCGGACATCTTTCAACACTCGCCCTTTGGCGACATCTTAAATTTGCTAAAGCATCTCTCGTTATCCGGTGAGCCCTAGCCGGATTATGGCCAGGATGGTTGGGATGCGGACGACGAAGAAATTCAAAGCCCACCCACCACCCACTTCATAGCCACTGTCGACGATCTAACCGACATGCTAGACTACGACTCCAAAGACATCGACGGTATGGACGACGATGCCGGAGACGAACAAGAACCAGCGCCCACAGGGCACTGGAAGACCACCTCGTCATATGACATATACATGGTGGACACCCCAAAAGATGGGGACGGCGAAGAAGCAGCGGAGGCAGATTCCTTAAAGAAACAGCCCAAGCGCCGGCGTCAGCGGCGCCGCTCTAAATCCCGCCACAGCAAGAATGGAGATTCCGGCACAGGAGATAATAACACCCCAGAAAGTGCCGAAGACAATCCCCTCCAGCAAGATTCAGCGCAGGAGGATGCAGAAGCAAGCCCTCAGAGAGAGCGGCAGACGAAGAGGTCGAGGATGATAATTACATACCTCCCTCCGGAGACGAGGCAAGCCTCGACGACGACAAATTCGTCGTGCCGGAGGATCCCGTCGAACAAGAGCATTTTAAACGCAGGCTTATCGCCACGGCAAATAGCCTAAAGAAAAAGCAGCAGCAGCTTCAAGCTGATCAAGACCTGCTGGCCGACAGATGGACCGAGGTCCTCGCGGCCGAAGAGTATGAACTCGAACGCCCCTCCAAGAGCTACCCAAAACGCAAGTTTCTCCCCCGATTAGAGGAGGAAGCATACGTACCTTCATCACCAGCGCATAATACGGCCGACCGACCACCCCGTGGTCGCGACAGAGAGGCATCCAGGCCCTCCACCAAGAACGTACCCCGGCATCGCTCCAAAAGCGCGAAGCCAAGAGGGAACGCGCCGGACTTGCGAGATATATTGGAGGACAAAGCAAGGCAATCCAGATCCATCTATGGATCACGTGGGCGCCCCACGACCCACGACGAATACCGTCGCGCCGGATACAACAACTCCGGCCGGGCCGAACACAGCAGACAACGCTCCCTTAAGCTACACCGTGATATTGCTCAATACAGAGGCGCCGCACACCCGCTATGCTTCACTGACGAAGTAATGGATCATCAAATCCCTGAAGGGTTTAAACCCGTAAACATTGAATCCTACGATGGCACAACAGACCCCGCGGTTTGGATCGAAGATTATCTCCTTCACATCCACATGGCACGCGGTGACGATCTCCACGCCATCAAGTATCTCCCACTCAAGCTTAAAGGACCAGCTCGGCATTGGCTCAACAGCTTGCCCGCAGAGTCAATTGGGTGTTGGGAAGACCTGGAAGCCGCATTCCTCGACAACTTCCAGGGCACATATGTGCGACCACCAGACGCCGATGACCTCAGCCACATAATTCAGCAGCCAGACGAATCGGCTAGACAGTTCTGGACACGGTTCTTAACAAAGAAAAATCAAATCGTCGACTGTCCGGATGCAGAGGCCCTCGCAGCCTTCAAACATAACATCCGCGACGAGTGGCTAGCCCGGCACCTAGGACAGGAAAAGCCAAAATCCATGGCAGCCCTCACATCCTTAATGACCTGCTTCTGTGCGGGAGAGGATAGCTGGCTAGCTCGCAGCAACAACCTCAGTAAAAATTCTGGTAGTCCGGATACCAAGGACCACAATGGCAGGTCGCGTCGAAGCAAAAATAAACGCCGCGTTAACGGCGACGACAAGGAGGATACGACAGTCAACGCCGGATTCCGAGGCTCTAAACCCGGTTAGCGGAAGAAGCCATTTAAAAGAACCACTCCGGGTCCGTCCAATTTGGACCGAATACTCGACCGCTCATGCCAGATACATGGCACCCCCGAAAAGCCAGCTAATCACACCAACAGAGATTGTTGGGTATTCAAGCAGGCAGGCAAGTTAATTGCCGAAAACAATGACAAGGGGCTGCATAACGATGACGAGGAAGATACCCGGCCGCCGAACAGTAGAGGACAGAAGGGTTTCCCCCCACAAGTGCGGACGGTAAACATGATATACGCAACCCATATACCCAAGAGGGAGCGGAAACGATCACTAAGGGACGTATATGCGATGGAGCCAGTCGCCCCGAAGTTCAATCCATGGTCCTCTTGCCCGATCACCTTCGATCGAAGAGACCATCCGACCAGCATCCGCCATGGCGGATTCGCCGCATTGGTTTTAGACCCAATCGTCGATGGATTTCACCTCTCGAGAGTCCTGATGGACGGCGGCAGTAGCCTGAACCTGCTTTATCAGGATACAGTGCGCAAGATGGGCATAGACCCCTCAAGGATTAAACCTACAAAGACGACCTTCAAAGGCGTCATACCAGGTGTCGAAGCTAATTGTACAGGCTCAGCCACGCTGGAAGTGGTCTTCGGATCCCCGGATAATTTCCGGAGCGAGGAGTTAATCTTCGACATAGTCCCGTTCTGCAGCGGCTATCACGCTCTGCTCGGGCGAACCGCGTTTGCAAAGTTCAACGCGGTGCCGCATTATGCATACCTCAAGCTCAAGATGCCAGGCCCTCGTGGAGTCATTACGGTCAAGGAAACACGGAACGCTCCCTCCGAAAGGAGGAACATACAGCGGCTCTCGCGGCAGAAGTACAAAGCAGCCTTCTAAGGCAATTTTCGAGTCCGGCCGTTAAACGACCGGACACAGCCAAACGCGCCCGGAGCAACATCATACAAGACCACCTGGCACGTTCCGAGCACGCGTAGCAATGCGGCCCCAACCCCAGCCCTCGCATGATCGCAAGACAAGCCCTCCGCGTACATCACTACGCTCTGGAGATACCATGGGCATATGGGGAGGGGCACGACCACAACAGACCCAGAGTGTGGCTCGACCACACCAGGGGCTCCCAAGTGTGTCACCTTTTTTATTTTTCATTTTCCTTCTTTTTATATACAGGACTCCGTTCACCAGAGGCCCTGTCCGGCAGCGCGCCCGCCGAACTCATGATGCAACAGCCAGGGAGGGAAAAAGGCTGCGACGGACACTCAGGTGGTCTCCATTACGAGCATTAAATTTAATTATACACACCAGTCCGCAGCCCACCCCTGGAGGGGGACATGTTTAATTAGTCCAATCCCTTGCTTACCGCACTATTTGTATCATTCCGCACTCATAGCAGAATTCCTTAAATAAATAATGCAGCATTTTTTGCCTATAATTGCATCACTTTACATATATGTTCATTAATGACATCTTTCACCCGTATATTTTGGTACGGCCGAATACACCAGGGGCTTATGTTCCCCGCATTATGGTGTGATAAGTCCGAACACTTTCACAAGTGTGGCACCCCGAACTTATAGCATTATATGAATCGGCTCCGAATCATGTCTTGGGTCAATAGTTGGGTTTGCCCGGCTCCCATGTTTTGGTACCTTATGTTCCGTTCCGTCGGCTAAGGTAGCACTGGGAGAACCACTGCGATTGCGCCCCGGTTGAGCTGGGCGAGCGCCTCAGTGGAGAAAGCTAAAACTGACTGGCATGATAAGGTGAGAGACTGGTCGCTGTTCGAGAGGTCTTTTCGGGTCCCTAAAGACTTATGCCGCTTCGAGCGAAGAACCGGATAATGTCCGACGAAGGCGTGGATAGTGCCCCGAATTCGGTCTTCCGAATACTAGGGGCTTCGCCGAAATTTAAAATTATAGAATTCTATGGCTAAGTGAGAGTGTTCAAGCATTATAAGTCCGGTTGCCTTGTTCGTTGTGTTGAGCGCCTCCCTAGATGGACCCAAAAATGGGAACAAGAGTGCTCAAATTTATCCCGAACACCCCAGCACTAGTGGCATGGGGGCTGAAGCCGACGACTTGCCATCTCTCAGATTTTATAAACGGCCGCACAGAAGGTAATATTTTAAATTAAACAAGCGTTGCTTAGCGCATATGAACAAAGTTTTCTGCGCACAGGATAATACATAGAGAGTCTACTCAATAATTACATCTTTGGGGCACTCATCCGCAATCTTGCGGGCACCCTTCAGTACAGTCTTATAGTACATCTCGGGCGTACGATACTCCTTGCCCGCTGGCGGCGCGTCAGTGATAAGCCTCTCCGCATCCAGCTTGCCCCAGTGCACCTTTGCGCGGGCAAGGGCCCGACGAGCACCTTCAATACAGGCGGAGCGCTTGATGACCTCCACCCAGGGGCACGCATCCACCAGCCACCGCACGAGGCCGAAGTAGCTCCCAGGCATGGCCTCTCCAGGCCACAGCCGGACTATGAGGCCCTTCATGGCCTCCTCAGCTACCTTGTGGAGTTCGACCAGCTGCTTCAGCTGGTCGCTAGGGGGCACCGGATGGCCGGCCTCAGCGTACTGAGACCAGAAGACCTTCTCCGTTGAGCTCCCCTCCTCGCCACGGTAGAATGCGGCGGCATCGGATACACTGCGAGGCAGATCTGCAAACGCCCCTGGAGAGCTCCGAATTCGGGTAAGTGTCAGGTAGTTTACATTAACATGCTTGCTTTGCATGAAAAATGCCTTACCCGCCGCTATTTTCTTCACATCCTCAACCTCCTGAAGGGCCTTACGGGCCTCGACCTTGGCGGACTTGGCACTTTCGAGAGCCGAGGCGAGCTCGGACTCTCGAGTCTTGGAGTCGCGCTCCAAACTCTCATGCTTCTCCATGAGAGCCTGGAGCTCTTGCCGCACCTCCGCCACCCGCGCCTCCTGCTTCTCTCGCTCTGCCCGTTCCGCGGCCGCATTGCGTTCGGCCGCGGACACAGCCTCCTTCAGGGTCGCCACCTCGTTCGTGGCCCCTGCAGTACCCATGTTATCCTTGTTATTCTTTGCAACCTAAATCCTTTTCTGTAAGGTAACTATTCAAAGTGGTGTTACTCACCTTCTTTGTCCTCGAGCTGCTTCTTAGCATGGCCGAGCTCTTGCTCAGACCGCTCGAGATCCTGCTTCAATGCACCGACCTCCGCAGTCAGTGCGGCAGAGGTCAGCAGCGCAGCCTGCAAACCCATATTGACATACTTTTTAGCAACCCCGCGTATATCTTTTTAGATCCTTAGTCCGGCTTTTCTTTCCGAACACCGAACTGAGCATCAGGGGCTACTGTCTATGCGGTATTACATTATATATTTTTAACTTCTTACCTCAAAGCCTGTTAGAAGGCTACTGCAGGCTTCGGTCAGCCCACTCTTGGCAAGCTGAACCTTCTAAATCACCGCACTCATGATAGTGCGGTGTTCTTCCTCGATGGAAGCGCCTTTGAGCGCCTCCAGCAAGTTGTCCGGCGCCTCCGGTTGGATGGGGGCCGCCAGTGTCACGGTCTTGCCTTTCTTGCAAAGGGGCCGCCTGCCGGAGTCTGGAACCACTGCAGGTTCCGCCGTAGAGTCCGGCGCAAAGTCCGGGAGGCTGCCTTGCGGCGCCTCCGGAGCCTCCTCCTGATGGGTCCCTTCCTGGGATCCCACCTCGGCGTCCTCAGCGGCGCGAGGGGTGGAGGCAGTTGGGATGGAATCTACATCCGACGGAGCCAACGACCCGCTCGATGAAGCGGGGAGATCATCATCGGCCGGACTGCAGGCAGTATGCGGTATTAGAAAGACGCTATATGACATGAAAAGAAATTATAAATCATTCAAGAATCCGGATACTTACGATCTCGCCGGAGGCCTGGCCCTTGAAGGCCACTCTTCGCCGCCAACGTTGGTATTGGTAGAGCTGTCCGGAGGAATAGTTCTTCCCCTCTTGGACCCTTCGGCCTCCCCTGTTGGGGAAACCTTCCTCTTCCTCTCTCCCTCCTCTGGGAGAGAGTCTTCTTCCTCCTCCTCGTCTTTGGGTGAGGATCCCGCCTCGTAGTCGTCGGACACCTGAAAACGGGAACTCTTTCGAGTACCCGTGGCCACCTTCTTGGCCTTCTTCTTCGGCACCACATGCGGTGCCAGAACCAGCAGCCCCGCTAGACGGGCGTCTACTGGGTTTACCGGCATAGGAGCCGGGCAGATGAGCTGCCCAGCCTTCTTCATCCAGTCCTGTCAAAGGGAAAGGGAGATCGAAACCCACTTAGAGTCAAACTATTAACAACAAGTGTCCCATAAAGGGGTAGAATCACTTACCTCATCAGCTGGACGCTGCGAGTGAAATCTGCGATCTTCACTCGCGGATGCGGGAGCTTCGGCGCCCTTGAACAGCACCCTCCAGGCGCCTTCGTACATCGTGTCGAAGAGCCCGCTCAACGCCTGGTGCTGTGCCGGATCGAACTCCCACAGGTTGAATGCCCGTTCTTGGCATGGGAGAATCCGGCGGACGAGCATGACTTGGACCACATTAACAAGCCTGAGCTTCTTGTTCACCAGTCCCGTCAGCTCCTCCGAACTACCCCATAGCAAGCCCTTCTCTTTTCAGGAGGTGAGCTGCATAGGGATACCAAATCTGAACTCGGGGGCCGCCGCCCATGTAGGGTCGCACGGCTCGGTGATGTAGAACCACCCCGATTGCCACCCCTTGATGGACTCCACAAAGGCCCCTTCGAACCAAAGGATGTTGGGCATCTTGCCCAACATGGCGCCTCCGCACTCCGCTTGAGTCCCCTTCACTACCTTCGGTTTAACATTGAAGGTCTTGAGCCACAAGCCGAAGTGGGGCTGGATGCAGAGGAAGGCCTCGCACATGATGATAAACGCCGAGATGTTGAGGATGAAGTTTGGCGCCAGATCATGGAAATCTAGGCCGTAGTAGAACATGAGCCCCCGGACAAAGGGGTGAAGTGGAAAGCCCAGCCCATGGAGGAAGTGGGGAAGGAATACGACCCTCTCATGGGGCCTGGGGGTGGGGATGAGCTGCCCCTTGTCGGGCAGCCGGTGCGCGATGTCGCCAGATAGATATCTGGCGCTGCGCAGTTTTGTGATGTGCTCCTCCGTCACGAAGGAGGCCAGCCATTTGCCTCCCGCTCCGGACATGGTCGAAGAAGGTCGAGGCGAGATGCGCGGACTTGGGCGCTGGAGCTCGAGAGTGCGCGGAGATGGATAAGCAAAGGAGGAAGAAGGCGTAGGTAAAAAGGGTGGATCCTTATCCCCTTATATATGGGCGGACGAAGACTATACGTCCCCACCGGCCTGGTAAAACTCGCTTATCTCCCAAGCGCCACCATCAATGGCGCGGTTGGGTTACCCACGTCCGTATTGATGAGAATCCCGAAATAAGGGGAACACGATCTCTGCTTCGACAAGACGTGCCAAGGAAACCGCTTTGCTAAACGCGCTGAGGCGGTATAATAAAAAACGATGCAAGTAAAGGCTTGGTAGTGGTGTGACATCATGCCACAAAATACGTCAGCAGATTGAACTTGTGTATATATTATTCTCTCTATGGTGGAATGTGGAATTTATTTTGCAGAGCCGGGCACTATCCAGGTGTTCACAATCTTCTATGGATTATTCGGAGGAGGAACCCGCCTTGCAATGCCGAACATTATGCGCGCCGGACTCATCGTCATTGAAGCCAGGTTCAGGGGCTACTGAGGGAGTCCTGGACTAGGGGGTGTCCGGACAGCCGGACTATCATCGTCCGCCGGACTCCAAGACTATGAAGATACAAGATTGAAGACTTCGTCCCGTGTCCGGATGGGACTTTCCTTGGCGTGGAAGGCAAGCTTGGCAATACGGATATGTAGATCTCCTACCATTGTAACCGACTCTGTGTAACCCTAGCCCCCTCCGGTGTCTATATAAACCGGAGGGCTTTAGTCCGTAGGACACAACATCCATTACAACAATCATACCATAGGCTAGCTTCTAGGGTTTTAGCCTCCTTGATCTCGTGGTAGATCCACTCTTGTAATACACATCATCAATATTAATCAAGCAGGACGTAGGGTTTTACCTCCATCAAGAGGGCCCGAACCTGGGTAAAACATCGTGTCCCTCGTCTCCTGTTACCATCCGCCTAGACGCACAGTTCGGGACCCCCTACCCGAGATCCGCCGGTTTTGACACCGACACTTATCCTTCATCAAATTAAATTGATGACAAGCAATGGATTTTGCATACTACTTATTCTTCTTGAAAAGGATTGAGAAGTGACATATCGCAAACTTGAGAAGGTCTTCATGAATCACCGGTAGGTTGAAAAGAGCGAATGAATTAAAATGGCAATCAAGGAAAAAGAATCTAAAAGAACCACCATGAGAATTCGAAAATGACTGATGAAAGAGACTTAATCACCGGGAAGAATTAGAAGAGCAAATATGCTTGAGGGGATTTTGATGCAAAAGAACAAAGAGATCGCGAACTGATTGAAGAATACTTGAACGAAGCACCGGGATAAATAGAGAACGATAACTGGAATGATGGCCTCCGGTGAAAAGAAACAGAAATCAACTCCTGAAATACTCCGGATGGGTAAGAAAGAATATCTGACAAACGGAATAATATGAGAGGATAACATGAAGCTAGAACCATGAAGCTTTGAGAGAACGGGCAAGATTTAGAGGAAGAAATCTTCTTCAATCTTCAAATGATGACGAGAAACAGCACCAAAATTACTGAGATACTCCAGGAGAATGAAAAGCAAAGAGGTAGAGTCGACGATGACAATGATTCCAAATCGATCTTGGAAAGGCATGTGACTGATGAAATCCATTCTTATGTCACACTTGAAAAGAATTGAGAATAACTCTGGGGGAATTAGAAGAGTCAGGTAAGATCCTGGGAAAAGACCTGTGGGTTAGGGCCCACTAAAAAGAAAAACACCGTTGGAAAGGATTGTTGAAGAGAGAGAAGATGCACCAGAACGATTGAAAGATTTGAATGAGGTGACAACCTCGAAATAATTGAATGCAAAGACGAATCTTCTGAGATGTCTTCATCACTCCGGAATGATAAAATCGCGAGAGGCGAACAAGCAAAGGGAACACTTGAGTCGAGGAAAAGAATATGATCGAACTGAGAAAATTGAGTTGAAATCCACCGGAAAGAAAAAGAGATGAAGAATGTCAAACGAGACGAGACTTCACCGGTTGATATAATTGAGGGAAGACTGAAGAGGCTCCGAGCGAATGAAATAGCTTCTCGAATAGATGCTCGGACTCCGGGAAGAAAAGGGGTGGGAGGGCGGGAAAAACACAGGCAACTGGAAGGGGGAATCGACTAATAACTTCAAGAGGAAACACCGGTTGAAATCATTGAGGAAAGAAGGAAAAGACTTCGCACGATTAGGATGGATACTCGATTACGGACTCCAGTTCCGAGGAGAAAAAAGGGGAGGGCAGGTGGGAAAATAAAACAACTGAGGATTGAACTTGACAACGATGAAGAGGCTCGAGTCAACTTGACGAGAAATGCACCAGATAAAAAGAGCTGAGAACCAATGATCAAAAACCAACTGCGTGATCCTAAAGAAAAATTTGAAAGGGAAGAGGAATAGTTCAAAACACCTACGTCAAGATTCCTTACCAGAGCGACGAAGGGGCTGAGGAGTAAAAAGAATTCCTACTCTCCGATATAACTAGACTCCGAAAAAAGTTTTCTTCTAGACTCAACAACGGCCAAACTACACGATCAAACAAGGGGGCTCCTAGGGTCGGTCAAGGCTCTGATACCAACTTGTCATGCCCAAGATGCGACCCTATCCTAAAGGAACTCGAAGGTCCCACCAAGGATAGAAGCGCATCTTGAAGACACTTTTGCAAGGTGGATATCATTACATCAACATTACATAATAGTGGGGATACATACAATACATACAATGTCACATGAATACAACAATACAACATACAAGAACAACATCCGACTACGGATGAATCATAAACAGAAACTCAAACAATATCCACCCTGCTAGCCCAGGCTGCTGACCTGGAACCTATCCCCTGATCGAAGAAGCAGAAGAAGAACTCCAAAACAAGCAACATCACTCTCGCGTCATGACCATCGCATAACCTATACCTGCAACTGTTGGTGTAGTAATCTGTGAGCCACGAGGACTCAGCAATCCCATTACCATGGGTATCAAGACTAGCAAGGCTTAATGGGAAAGGAAGGGGTAAAGTGGTGAGGTTGCAGCAGCGACTAAGCATATATGGTGGATAACATACGCAAATGAGAGCGAGAAGAGAAACAAAGGAATGGTCGTCATCTAGTAATGATCAAGAAGTGATCCTGAACTCCTACTTAAGTCAGACATAACCCAGAAACCGTGTTCTCCTCTCGATCAACCCCGAAAAGAGACACTCACGGTTACGCACACGGTTGGTGTATTTTAGGAGAGTTTACTTCAAGTTTACTACAACCGGATATTAACAAATTCCCATCTGCCACATAACCGCGTGCACGGCTTTCAAAAGTTTATACCCTGCAGGGGTGTCCCAACTTAGCCCATGATAAGCTCTCGCGATCAACGAAGGATATTCCTTCTCCCCGGGAAGACCTGATCAGTCTCGGAATCCCGGCTACAAGACATTTCAACAGTAATAAAACAAGACCAGCAAGACCTCCCGGTGTGCCGACATCCTGATAGTAGCCACGCGTATCTCGTCTCAGGCCACGAACGGATGAGCAGTACGTACAACTAGAACCAGCCCTCAAGTTTCCCCGAGGTGGCGCTGCAAGTGGCTCTAGTTTGGACCAACACTTAGAAAAGCATTGGCCCGGGGGGGGGGGGCTAAAATAAAGATGACCCTTGGGATGCGCGACTCCCAAGAGAAAAAGGTAATAGGTGAGGCAAATGGTAAAACCAATGTTGGGCCTTGCTGGAGGAGTCTTATTCAAAGCGAACTGTCAAGGGGGTCCCATAAATCACCCGACCGCGTTAGGAATGCAAAATCCAGGAACATAACACTGGTATGACGGAAACTAGGGCGGCAAGAGTGGAACAAAACACCAGGCATAAGGCCGAGCCTTCCACCCTTTACCAAATATATAGATGCATTAATAATATAAGAGATATTGTGATATCCCAACATAACCCTGTCCACCATGGAGCAATCTTCATCTTCACCCGGAACTAGCAACGCTATAAGAGGGGCTGAGCAAAGCGGTAACATAGCCAAGCAATGGTTTGCTAGGAAGGGTGACAAAGGTTAGAGGTTCATGGCAATTTGGGGAGGCTTGAAGAGCAAAAGATAGGTAGCGCAGCAAAGCGATAGAACGAAGCAACTAGCATAGCAATGATAGTAATGAGATCCAGGGTAACGGTCATCTTGCCTGAAATCCCGCTAGGAAGAAGAACGAGTCCATGAAGAAGATGAAGCCACGAAGACGAACCACACGTAGACGAACGCATCCTCACGATCGCAACGAAACGGGAACTATCGAGAAGAAGCACACAACATGGTAAACACACCACACATAGGCAAGACATGATGCACAACAAGCATGATGCATGACAAGGCTACATGAAGCTACTCATGGCAAGAGATGATGCAAACAAGAACAACACATCAAGGCAAGTTTAGATGAGGCAGGAAACAACATATAACAATTCCGGTAAGTCCTCATATGCATATTTCGAAATTGTTCCAGATATGAATAAACCTTATGTTCAAGTTATTAAACAGCAAGTTAAGATGCACCAAGAGGATCTACACAAAATTCTAGTCAAGTTACATATAGAGTTCATTTAGTTCGGAGCTACGGTCTAGAAGATAAGAGCAAAACAAGTTAAACATGGCATTGATGCAAAACGCATACAAACATCAAGCTAACACCTCAAAACAAGGATGCAACATGATAATATGAAGCTACATGCAAAATCAAGCAAGTTTCATATAGAGCACACTCAAAACGGAGCAACGGTTCAACACACACACACTATACAAGTCATAGCAACAATCTGTCCATAACAGCAACTAGGCATCTTACAAGCATCAAACCAACAGGCTACATCATCTCAACGTAATAACAAAAGGCATGGGCATGAAGTACGGGTAAAGCATAACAAAACATGAACACTGAGCTATCTCCATAAATCACTAGATCATGCTCAAAAAGACATGGTAAGATTGCATATATTAACAGTTTTAGACTTATCAGGAAATAACATCAGGTTGCAAAGTTTAGAGCTATCAATCAACATGTTACAGGAACATATTATGGCAAACAAAGGCATGGCATGAATCTACTAAATACATAAAACAAAAGTCTCTTACTGAACATAAGCCAAAAAGGATCAGAAGATATGATGGCACCCATGTAAACATGGCAAGTTATATTACAGATTCATACATGGCAGGAACAACAATAAGTATGCATGTTGGTGAGCTTGAACCACTCACCACAGAGCAATACATGGCATGGCAAGGCAACCAACAGTAAGAAGACATGATTAGAAAGTTAAGCATGGCAAGAACAAGTTCATAGGGAGCATGGATCACTAGAAAAACACATGGCCAAAACTGAACTTAATGTTAACAGGCAGACATCAACATTACTTAGCAAGTTTGGAGCAAGATAACAACAAGTTACAGCAGGCCATAAATGCAACCAGGGGCATGAATGGATAGAGAAAGACATGTATAACAAAACATATTTAGTTAACATCTCCAGGTTATGCATATAATGACTTGTGGCAGCAGGTTTACATGGCATCACAAAATAACAGATTCAGCCTATCAAAACAGCAACAACAAGTACCCTCCTTAACAAGCTCGATGCACTCACTACACAAGTCACAAAAATACATGGATAGCACCACTGGAAATATGGCATGGCATAGTTCAAAACACATGAAGACATAAACCTCATAGGATGCACACATCAAACATGGCAAAAATGACAAATGAGCATGTTATAACAGTTTCAGCAGGTTAACATCACATAGCACTCTTCCAACAGCATTTCGGGCATCAAGATGAACTCAAATGGACATGATGCAATGGAATGAAATGAAGTACTCATTGAGACTAACAATTTGACATATTACACGCACGAAACGGAGCTGTATGCAGAGAGTTATGATGCGATGAACATGGCATGATAATGTCGAAATATCTCGGGACTTAGACGAAATATCACCTTCGAAAACTGGATCTAGGGTTTCGGGCACGCGGATCGAGGCGACGGTGACTCCGGTCAACGGCGACGAGGGAGATGGCCGGGGGAGACTCGGGGAGGCGCGGGGAGGGGCGCTCCGGCCGGATCCGGCGCGGCGGCGACGGAGGGCGCCGGCGGAGGGGACAGCGGCTCGCGGGGACGCCGCGACGGCGGGCGGCGGCGACCGTGGACGGCGGAGCGGGGGAGCTTCGGGCGGCGGAGGAGGCCGGGCAATGGCGGGATGCTGCGGCGGCGACTGGCGGCGGACGGGCGCGGGGACCCGAGCGGCGGCGGCGGGGCGCTCGGGCCCGCGCGGCGCGGCGGCGGACGGGGAGACGGGCCGCGGGGGCCGGCGCTGGGCCTGCGGGCCGGCGGCGGCGCGCGGGTGGCCGGGGTGCCACGTGGCGCGCCCCGATTGGCGCGGGCGGCGGCGGCGGATTCGTCCGGCGGGCGCGGACATGTCCGCCGGGCGAGAGGGAGGTGGAGACTAGGGTTTAGACCGGGATTTCGGGGGAGATGCACATATTTATAGGTAGAGAGAGCTAGGAGAATTCAAATGGAGCACGGTTTTCGCCCACACGATCGTGATCGAACGACCGAGAGCATGGAAGGGAGTTTGTTGGGTTTTGGGCCACTTTGAAGGGGGTGTTGGGCTGCAAACAAAAGAGGCCTTTGCGGTTACCCGGTTTATCGTTGGAGTATCAAACGACCTCCGAATGGCACGAAACTTGACAGGCGGTCTACCGGTGCTATACCAAGGCCGCTTGGCAAACCTCGGTCCATTCCGAAAACGTTTAATACCCGCTCACAACGAGAGACAAAAAGGGGACGCCGGAGGACATAGGAGTGCCGGATTGCAAAATGGACAACGGGGAAAATGCTCGGATGCATGAGACGAACACGTATGCAATGCAATGCACATGATGACATGATAAAATGCAACACGCAAGCAAATGACATGGAAATGACGGCGAATAACTGGCAGACACCTGGCGCATCGAATCCGGGGCGTTACATCGTCGTGGTACACCCGAAAATGGCTTCAAGATCGTTATATTTGTCCTCCGGGGTGTTGATAGGGGTCAACGTGGATTTATGGAAGTTGACATGGAGGCCAACCGAGTCGGCTTAATCCATAAGGATCTTTTTCATACATGCGGCTTGTTCCACACAAGCTGGCATGATGATGATTGTGTCATCCATGTATTGTATCACGAGATAATTGGTCGCATCTGTTGAGGGAATAGGCAGCTGTAATTAGGTTTTTCCCTAGGGCCTCGTTGATGGCAGTTTGGAGGAGGTCGACTGCTAACACAAAGATCAGGGGGGAGAGGGGGCCCCCTTACCGGACCCCACATTTACACCAAAATTGCTTCCGCGGTACACCGTTGAGTCGAACTGAAGATTTTCCAGATGATGATATACTCCTTAACCAAGAAATCCATTTGGCGTTAAACCCCATGCTCTGCATAATCTAGAAAATCACCGCATGTTCGACCGTGTGAAATGCTTTGGCAAAGTCCAATTTCAGAAGGATGATTTCGTGTTTCGAAGCTTGATATTGGTGTATATACTAAAACACCCATGCAAGACAATCATGGATGGATCTCCCCTTCAAAAATCCATATTGATTCTGGTGCACAATATTGAGAATTACCTTTTGGAGTCGGTTGGCTAAGATTTGTGTGATTAACTTGAGGCAACACTTGAGCAGAGTTATCAGGCAGAAATCATTAACGGATTCTGGGGCTCTGGTTTTGGGTATCAAGGTGATGTAACCGTAGTTGAGGCTTTCTAGATTGAAGGTGCCATGGTAGAACTCATCACAGAGAAGATATAAGTCTTCTTTAATGATTGGCCAACAAGCTTTCAAAATGCACCATTGAAGCCATCCGGACCCGGAGCACAATCAGGAGGCATTTCTTTGATCACATTATCAATCTCATCATGTGTGAAGGGTACTGTTACGCTATCAATATCCACTTGTGTTCTAAGCATGCGAGAGAGATTGAAAGTCATTTGTGGTGTATTTCTTTTGGCCATGTGATTCTTGAAAGCTTCAAACATGATAGATTCTTTGCTCGAGTGATCATCCACACTTGTCCCGTCTTCAGTTTTCAGACTGGAGATGCAGTTTTTCGTATACCGTTCTGTTGCAACAGCTTGGAAGAACTTGGAATTCTCATCACCAAATTTGATCCATCGTATGGTGCAACATTTTTCCAATATTCTTTTTGGTACTGAAGTAGGCGTAGCAATGTGTTTTGAGAATGCACTGGAAATTGCCCTCAGGTATAGTCAAGTCTCTGCGATCTGCAATATGGTCCAGTTCTAAAAGTGCTTTGTTGGTATTCTCAATTGCTATTTTCAGTCTTGAGATACTCCTACTCCATTGACTGAGTGAATGTCTGGGATTTTTGAGTTTCTGACATAAGCTAGATGCCACATTAGTATTGTTACCATAGAGAATGGGTTTATTCCATGCTTGGGTGACCACCTCTAAGAAACCAGGATGTGCAATCCAGAAGGTTTCAAATCTGAACAACTTATTTTTAGGAATGGTGGTTTGTATGACAACATTGCATGGCGTGTGATCAGATATAGGTCCTCCCAAAGGATTGACAAGTGTATTGGGAAAGGTGGCAGTCCAATTGAGCATCGTAAAAAAATTCAAGTTGTTAAAGTAGGGGGTGTTGTTGCATATTGGACCAAGTAAAGTTTCATCCATTGATGGGCAGTTCGGTGAGACGTTTCTCGCGTATGAAATCATTGAAAGTAAACATATAATTAACGTCTCCTCCCGGTTTATTGTGGTTATCAGGCGATCGTGTGTAATTGAAATCTTCAAGGATGAGCCAATCTTCAGTGGATGGGATGTCCACCTCAAAGATTCATCATTGTTCCCGGTCTGTGTCATTGCAGTGTCATCTGTCAGACTTGGTGCAGTGAAATCTTCAAAAGAGGCGGTTGGGAGGTACTCTGAGGTTGGTGCAGGCAGCGCTAACATAGTAGTGTGCAACTGTAAAACATCATGGGTGGCTTCCTGCGTGCTGGACCTTGGTGCAGTGTGAGTAACGAAGATAGTCCCCTCCTGGTTTGAGGAACATGGGCTGCAACAGAGATCTCCTGGCCAGACAATGGTGATTGATATTCCTCAGTTGCACTGTCAGTGTATGGTAATATATAAGGCACCGCCTCTGCATCATTCAGTTCCTTAATAGTGACAGTCGATGCAGGTTGCAGGTGATTGCTCGGCTGGGGTACAGAAACAAACTGGAGCCCTTCTTCGCCTACTGAAACCTGTATCTCCACATGAAAATTATCCTACCTCATCCCATATCCATGGTTCCAAGGTCCCATAGTGGCCAACAGAGGGCGAAGTGCCACATAGATGGAAGCTGTAAGTTGTTGCCGAGGAATAGGATCAGCAAGCAGAAGAGCCATCAGGTGATTACCTTGGGTTGACAGACCAAAATGCAGCCCCTGGCTATGAACATCCACTGTGACTGTGAGCATCTCATTCAAATTCACCGGATCAGCCTGGGTTGAGGTTTGGTTCTCGACAATGATCAGATCCAAAGCAGAGTTGGCGAAGCTTGTATCATCAGAGACCGTGATGGAGTCATTCCAAGCATCCGTAGCGCTATCAACCAGGTTGTTTTCTGGAGTAATGCATGCCTCAAAGGTAAGTCCTTGGGCAGCTAACCATGCTTGAAAGTTCATCAGATGAGGAGGCATTACCATTTGTGGAGCAGGAGGGATAGGAGCATTAGACCAAGTTCAACATCCTGCATGGTTCTGAGCTGGAGCAACATGGGAGCCATTGGGAGTTGTGGCGTTCTGTACTAACCAATTGTGGACTTGTTGCTGATATAATTGTTTGGCGGTTTGATCTGGACCGATCTGCGTATGTGGGTTGCCGTCGGGAGGGGGTGCCCTTCTCCGTCTGGTGGAATTCAGGGAGCAAAGCATTGCAGTCAATGCTTCTCAACATAGTCACTTGGACAGTCCAGCAATCTCTAGCACTACCCATCTGCCAAACCACAAAGCTTTTGGGTACTAAGCGAAGATGAATCACTTGTGTCTTGATCAACATAAACCGATGGTCCTGTCTTGGATTATACCAAGATATCAGAGATCCAAAACCCCCAAGCGACTTGTTAATGTAATAGTCTGTCTGATAGTCACAGGGGAATCCAGAATACATCAACCAAACTGCCGGACCAAAAGTAGTGGTGTGACAATTAAGAGCCTTATTGTGTGGCACAAATGTGATTAGTAAAATGCTCATCTTCAAGATCAAGAGGTATGGCCGCGGCAGTATCATGCATGAAGGAATCCACAAAACTGTAAATCCCAATGCCAAACGGATGGTCGCTGACCTTGGTGGTGAAGAGTTATGCTTCATGTAGCAGACCCTGGATGGTGTGGCGGATGGCCGCTTGCCGGTGAAGAGGGGCGTATTAGCTTGTCTCCGTGATAGCGAGATAGTCGTGGTTGAGGGGCGGGATAGGGCCGACCACCATCCCACTACGGATGACCCAATTCGCCGGGCCTGGCTCCATGGTGAATCCCGGCGGCAGGAAGGGCACCGGGTTGAGGGGGTAGTTGGCCATGGTGGCAATTGAGTGTCGGATTTCAGGTTCCGGCAGACCCTCTAGGTTCGAACTCTAGGGTGCGCGCGGAGATCGCACCTCTTGCCTACCCATGTCCCGTCGCCTCGCAAGGATCTAAAACTACACGAAGAACAACACAGGGGACACGGCATTTATACTGGTTCAGGCCACCATTGTGGTGTAATACCCTACTCCAGTTTGTGGTGTGTGGATTGCCTCAGGGGCTGATGATGAACAGTATAAGGAAGGACAGCCTCGCGAGGGTCTGTTCTTGGCTGGTGCGATGAACTGCTAGGGGAGTTCAGTCGCCTCTCTCTCTCTATCTCTAGATTTATCTGTCCTCTGCCCTCTGGGTGGCTAGTCCTATTTATAGGCGGAGGCCCTGGGCCTCTTCCCAAATATTGAGCGGGAAGGGCGCCAACAATTGGCCATTTTGAAGGGGAACATCTAGTAGACTTATCCTGACTAAAGTTGGTCCTCGCCTGCCAAAGACCCCGACGATGACGCCGGCTTGGGCTCCACGATGACCTCCATCCTACTGTCCTGCTGGTCTTGGTCTTGTTGCACTGAAATGGTTGCCTTTGCTTGATACTCTTGCCTGCGCTTGCCCCCTTTGAACCAAAGAGGAAACACGGACTCTGAACAGGCCGGCGCCCGCCTGGCGCCCGCTTGGCCTCGGTCGTCATGGCTTGCGTCATGGGCACCTCGTGAGGTACCCCACCTTGATCTCTCCGCCTCCTCGCGAGCCAGCCTGACGAGGCTGCGCCCGAGGAAGCCTCCTGTCATCTGCCCTGCGAGGCTCGCCCCCTCGCGAGGGTATTGAGCATGTGTTGATGAAGATGGGCCATACTGGGCCACTCCAGAACGCCGACAGTAGCCCCTGGGCCCAAGGCGCGCCCGGACATGGCTTAGTAGAGAAGCGAAGGGGCAAGTGCGAAGCGTCGCGGGCCCCAATAGCCTGCGGCCTTGGGCGCCGCGTGGCGGTTGATTGGACGTGTGCGTCCCTGTTCCCCCACGCCTCCTTATTTTGCGCCCAGCTAGGCGGACCCACGGTTGCACACAGTCACCCCTCTTCTCGCCGCGCGCGCGCCTCCCGCTCTTCCTTCTCTCGAGCTCCAACCTCCGCTTCCAATCCAATCTCGAATCCTCCCCCTTCCTGTCGCCATTGCTCCGACGAAGAAGGGGAAAGGGCAAAAGCCTATGCCCTCGCCCAGCCCGTCGCCGTCGACGGCTCCTGCTGTCGACCGGTCGATCATACTCAACCAGGAAGGCTTGGACAAGGTTAGTTTTGCCCTTGCCACCATCTTCAACGAGTGCGGGAGGACGACGGTCTGGCCCGCGTCTCACTTTTCTATTGACAGAATAGCCACCGGGGTCCGGTACTTTGCCGACGCCCTGTGGGCGGGACTGGTTCCCCCCTTTTCTGATTTCTTCAACGCCCTACTTTCCCATTACCAGATCCGCATGATGCATTCAGGTCCCGAATCCATTACTCTTCTTGCCGTTTTTGCTTTCGTTTGCGAGGCGATCATGGGCATTCCTCCTTCAGTTGCCTTGCTGTGCCACTTCTCATCTTTGCGCCTCAGCGACCCAGCCAATGCTCGGGGTGCATGAGCTTCCTTGCCGCACCAGAAACAACAGCTTCGGGAATTGATTTCAGCCTTCCTCTGCCTGCGACTGGGTTCCGTGAGCGGTGGCTGTACGTGGATGTCGGAGTGCCCAGCCCCCTGCTTTTGGAGCCAACCTTGCCCGCTATCCCCAATTCGGGCTGGGGCCAGGAGACGCTCGTGAGCCCCCGGCTCGTCTTCGTCTGGCATCGCTTTCCGAACTTGAGGGCGCTCGGTGTGATGCCACCCAAGGTGGTGAAGGAGTTCCTCCTATGCCGCATTGCCCCTCTCCAGCGCCATTCCCGTCGGATGTGGGCCTTCGGGGGGCGTGAAGACCGCATGAGGCTCCAGGAGGAAGATCTGACGCCTAAAGTGCTGAGGAAGGTTCTCATGATCCTAACTGGGGACCCTTCCCCTGGCAACATCCGGCAAGGGGGTGCCCTGCTGTACCTTTGCTCAAATAGGGCTGATTTTGTGAAGCAGATGCCCAGCTTCGACGAATGGGGGATGCGCTCCGCAGGCCTCATGGGACCTCACGAGAATCCAGTTGTGGTGGTTGCCCTTCCGGTTGCCCGCGACGGTCCTTCCTCGAGTGGTGGAGCTGGGAGGCAAGGGCCGCAGGGGGCTGAGGGGGCCTCCGTCGGGACGATGACGCCATGCGGAACTTCTGAGGCGGCAGCTCCTGAGGCCCCGGCCACCCTCCTTGGTGCGGCATCTCGCAGCGTGCGCCAGGGCGATGTCCCTGACGCTGGTCACAATGGCGCTTCTTCCTCATCACAGGCTGACCCTTGCGCCGAGCTCCTGGGCCGCTTCCGCGTGGACTTCAAGGCTCTCCGAAAGAGAAGGGAGGCCTTGGGTGATGATTACCCTTGCTGCCTATTGAAGCGCAGGAAGTACTTTGCCACTGATGAGTAAGCCTTCCCCTTTCTCAATCCCTTACTTTCCTGCTACTTCAGCTGATCATTACCCTGCAGGGCCCTTCCTGCCGAGTTCACGAAGATGGCTGAGGAGCCATCCCTCCAGGCCTCGCCCTCTCCACCACCCCCAAGCGCCCCAAGCACAAGCACTGCCCTTGTGGTGAGGCCGGTTGGAGAGGTGGGCCATCCTGTGATGCGCCATGATTCTGCGCACCTCGCGACCGTCCTTCGCGAGCCCTCCTGGGGCATAGCCAGCCTACCATGGGCTCTTCGATTGGTCGTGGGCGGTGACTGGCTAAGGTCGATCTTGCGTTCTTCCTTGGAGGACGAACCGGCTCTGGGCCAGGCTTCTGGCGAGGCGCGTCCGGCCATCCCGAGGTCGCCAGCCCCCAACCCCCTGCCCAGAGGGGGAGCACTGGTTCGTGGCCCTCCGCGCGCGCCTGGGCGGAGGATGATGCGGAAGACATGCTCGAGCGCGTTCGGGAGCTCCGCGCCCTCCGCCAAGGGTTCCTCCAGAGGGCGGCGGATGCAGTGAGCCAGCTTGGTATAGAGCTCGCTGACGAGGACGCACGCCTTGAGGCTGAGGGCCTGCGCCTAGCTAAGGAGAGGCACAAGCTGAAGGTGGCCATTGCCCTTGCGCGCCACCATTGTGACCTCGATAATGAGAAAGCCGAGGTGTCGCTGGCGGCTTCTCGGGAGGCCTGCTCCCGATCCGTCTTGGAGGCTCAGGAGGCTGACCAGCGGCGCAGGGCCGCAGAAGAGCGGGCGTGGGAGCTCCGGGCCTGGAGTAGCTCCCTGGAGTAATAGGTGGAGTTGCGTGAGGTGGCCCTTGCGTCGATGAAGGGGGGCTCGGTCGACCGGGCGGAGCTTCAGAAACGTGAGGAGGCACTGACGCTAGAGACCACCGAGCGCACCCTGGACCTCGAGCGATTGGAGACGAGGGAGCGCCTGGTGGCGCAGGCGGAGGATGACGTTGCCGCGAGGGAAGCCCGAGCCTCAGAAAAGGTTGATCGCCGGGTGGCGGCGGCCCGCTTGAACCTCGAGCGCGAGTTCGAGGAGAGGCTGGAGTTGATCAAGGTCGAAGCAGAGGGCAGGACCGCCGCCCTGAAGGCCAAGATGGATGGAGTGACGCGGCGTGCGGACGCTGCCGGGGCCGCCTGAGGGAGTCCCCGATTAGGGGGTGTCCGGATAGCCGAACTATCACCTTTGGCCGAACTCCTGGACTATGAAGATGCAAGATTGAAGACTTTGTCCCGTGTCCGGATGGGATTTTCCTTGGCGTGGAAGGCAAGCTTGGCGATACGGATATGTAGATCTCCTACCATTGTAACCGACTCTGTGTAACCCTAACCCTCTTCGGTGCCTATATAAACCGTAGGGTTTTTAGTACCATTGGCTAGCTTCTAGGGTTTAGCCTCTCTGATCTCGTGGTTGATCTACTCTTGTACTACCCATATCATCAATATTAATCAAGCAGGAGTAGGGTTTTACCTCCATCGAGAGGGCCCGAACCTGGGTAAAAACATCGTGTCCCTTGTCTCCTGTTACCATCTGCCTAGATGCATAGTTCAGGACCCCCTACCCAAGATCCGCTGGTTTTGACACCGACATTGGTGCTTTCATTGATAGTTCCTCTGTGTTGTCACCATCAGGAAGGATGCCTCATCCCGTCTTTAAAGACGGCACTGTTGCTAAAGGAGCTTTGGCTATCGGCCAAACTCTCCGGCTAGGTGGTTTCCTTATGACCGCCTGTCCAGCTGCCGCACCGACGATGACCTCTCGGGTCATCGAAAGCAATCTTCACGTTAGCTCGGAACTCACCGAGCAGTTAGATCCGATGGAGCTCTCTTCCTTAAACAAGCTCTTAGATCGCATCGCCGCCCTGGGAGTTGCTACAGACTACGATCAGATTGGGCCTAAACCCGATCTGGGAGAGATTAACTCTCCCCAGGTTACCCACCACGTTGCTGTGGTAGAGGAACAATACGACGACCCTTCTTCTATCTTAAGGACTAGCTATGTCTGGATTCCCGATCCCTCCATGACGGATTCCCGCTGAGGGGAGGATGTTACTCAAGCCCTGAACCTAAAGTCAGGCAGCGGGCTAGATTCATTGGACAACATCCAAGAACCCAAGCTTCCAAGCTCGGAAACTACTTGGCCCCTGAGTCTTAAAGTGGATGGGGTTCCGAATTTAATTCCACCCGCCCACCCAAACATAAGAGATCTATCCCAAATCCGGCAAGAGCCCGCAGAAACATTACACCATTACTGGGCCAGATTCCTCCTGGTTATGAACAGGATAAAGGACTACCGCGAGGAGGACGCAATTTCATTCTTCTGCAATAATTGCACGGACAAGGGAATCCTCAACACCGTAAGTCGTCGTGAAATTACACGCTTCACTGACTTGGCGTCCGTAGTACGAAAGTACTGTGTGATGGAAAGTGCCTAGAAAACCGAAATCAAATTTTGGGACAATCTGGCCCTGAATACAACCCAAGTCCGAAATAAAAGGGTGCATTATCGCCAGGCACCTGGGTTAAACACCAAATAGCAAAAACCCTCTATAGGGCATGGAACCGTACTGGAAGGATGGCTCAATGGACTCTGCAAAATTCATAGTACAGAGGGTGCCACTCCAACTCATAGCCTTAGAGCATGTTGGATACTACGGCAGGTGGCCAAAAGTGGCGAAGAGCTTCTAACTCCAGAGCACCAGCCCAAGGATACCAGTACGGTATTAACAGTCTTCGAGAATTTCACATCAAATAATATCCGGAAACGAACACTCTGCAGCCTTGCCGAAGTCTACCAACTAGCAACAATAAACCCATGGAGTGACACAACTATTACCTTTAATGCCAGTGACGAACCTAAATTCCGAACAACCCGAGCACCAGCCACATTGGTCCTCAGTCCAATAGTGGACGACTTTCGCCTTACCAAGGTACTCATGGACGGTGGCAGCGGATTGAACCTCATTTACGAGGAGACCCTCCGAAAAATGGAAATAGACTAGAGCCGCATTGAGCGAAGCAGCACAACCTTTAGAGGAATAATCCCAAGTCGAGAAGCATGCTGTACTGGAAAAATCACACTGGATGTGGTGTTCGGCACGACGGATAATTGTAGGTCTGAGGAGGTCACGTTCCAAGTGGCCCCATTCAGCAGCGGATATCACGCTCTATTAGGGCGAGAGGCATTCATGATTTTCCAAGCTATACCCCATTACGGGTACATGAAGCTCAAAATGCCCGGGCCCAACGGAATCATCACTCTTGCTAGTGACTCGGACATAGCACTCCGCGCCGAAAACAAGACAGCCGCACTGGCCCTTGAGGCACTATCCGAAGCCCTAGCAGCCAAGGAACTCTCTGCGCTGCGCTCCACGGTGAATAGGAACGATGTGATACTCGATAAGAGATCCAAGTCCACCTCCTTTAAACCAGTGGAAGAAATAGTCAAATTCCAAGTCCATCCAACGGACCCTACAAAAACGGCCTCCATCGGGGCACAATTAAACCCTGATGTAGACGTCGCACTACGAGAATTCCACCGCGAAAATTGGGACATTTTTTCCTGGCACCCTTCAGACATGCCAGGAATCCCACGCTGGCTGGCCGAGCACAGCCTAAACATCCTAAAAGGATTCAAGCCGGTCAAACAGGCTCTTCGGCGTTTCTCCGAACCCAAGAGACGGGCCATGGGAGAGGAGCTAGCCAAATTATTGGAGGCCAGATTCATCAGCAAACCTGGTGATGGTACCAAAGAAGGACAAATCCTGGCGCCTATGCGTCGACTTTAAGGACCTCAACAAGGCTTGCCCAAAGGATCCCTTCCCCTCCCCCGCATCGATCAAATTATCGACGCTACCGCATGACACAATTCATTGTGTTTCCTCGACGCATACTCCGGCTACCACCAAATTAAGATGGCAGAGCCCGACCAGGCCGCAACGGCATTCATCACCCCATACGGCCCATTCTGCTTCAACACAATGCCCTTTGGGCTCAAAAACACCGGCGCAACATATCAGCGCATGATTCAGACATGTCTGGCAAACCAGATCGACAAAACAATGGAGGCATACATAGACGATGTGGTCGTCAAAACCAAGCACGTCGAAACTCTAGTAGACGATTTGAGGCCCACGTTCGATAATCTCCAAACATATGACATTAAGCTTAATCCAGAAAAATGTGTTTTCGGCGTACCAGCCAGAAAGCTCTTGGGCTTCATTGTATCCGGTAGAGGAATTGAAGCAAACCCAGCCAAGATCCGAGCTCTGTCACAATTGGATATCCCAAAGGACATCAAACAAATACAAAAATTGATGGGACGTGTGGCGGCTTTAAGCCGCTTTATCTCCCGTTTATGAGAAAAGGCATTACCCCTTTATCGCCTCCTCCGACACAACAAACACTTCGAGTGGACGGATGCCGCCACGGCCGGACTCGAAGAAATAAAAGCCATATTGGCAACAAACCCGGTCCTGGCCGCGCCCAACATGGGAGAACCAATGCTATTATATAACGCGGCAACTCATCAAGTGGTGAGCGCGTTGCTCGTTGTTGAACGAGAAACGGACGGACACAAGTTCCCCCTTCAAAAACCAGTTTACTACGTGTCCACTGTCCTGACTCCATGCAAGTCACGGTACCCGCATTATCAAAAGATAGCGTACGCGGTGTTCATGGCATCTCAGAAGCTACGACACTACTTTCAAGAGTGTTCGATAACAGTAGCCTCCGAAGTACCTCTTAATGACATTATAAACAACAGCGACGCGACGGGCCGGATTGCCAAATGGGCCATTGAGCTCCTCCCATTCAACATAACCTATAAGCCACGGCGAGCTATTAAGTCGCAAGTTTTGGCCGACTACGTCACCGAATGGACTGAAGCCGAACTCCCTAAAGAGTACGGCGCATATTCCAACTGGATCATGCACTTCAACGGCTCCAAAATGTTGTCTGGTCTAGGGGCTGGCGTCATTCTGATGTCCCCAACCAGAGATACGGTTCAATACGTACTCCAGATAATGTATACGGACTCCAACAACGCAGCCGAATACGAGGCCCTTCTACATGGCCTCCGGATGGCAGTCTACATGGGCATTCAATGCCTAGAGGTGCGTGGGGATTCAAACCTCGTGATATCCCAAATAAATGGAGACTTCGATGCCAAGGATCCGAAAATGGCAGCCTGTCACAACGCCGTCCTAAAAATGTCAGCTCGGTTTGAGGGGCTCGAATTTCACCATATAGCCCGGGATAACAACCAGGCAGCAGACGTATTGGCACGCATTGGCGCAAAGCGCGATGCCATCCCTCACAACATCTTCCTAGAGAGGCTGTTCAAGCCATCCGTACTATGGGAAGGGGAATCTGGAAATACCAACCCGGACCCAACCGCACTGCCCGACACCGAACATTCTGACACAATCGATGGTTTTGCCAACGAAATAACATCCTCAGCCCACGTAATAAAGGCAGTAATTGCCCCGTGGATGGAACCATTCCTAGCCTACCTAACCAGGCAGGAACTTCCCGGGGACCAAAACGAGGCCCGCTGCATAGTGCGGTGATCTAAAGCCTATAAGGTCCATAAGGGAGAGGTTTACAAGAAAAGCACAACCGGAGTCCTTCAAAGGTGTATCTCCGAATAGGAAGGGTGGAACCTTCTGGCTGAAGTTCATGCCGGACTCGGCGGGCACCATGCCACAGCCCGGGCCCTTGTAGGCAAGGCCTTCTGTACAGGATTTTATTGGCCGACGTCCCGGGCAGATGCTCAGGACTTAGTCCAACGATGCGTCGGTTGCCAGCTCTTTGCTAATCAAAGCCACATGCCACCCACCGCCCTCAAAACTATACCCATAACCTGGCCCTTCGCGATCTGGGGGCTTGACATGGTTGGACCCCTTAAAGGAGGAACCCACAAGCAAAAATGCCTACTGGTCATGGTGGATAAATTCACCAAATGGATAGAGGCCAAACCTGTTAAGACGGCCGAATCCGGACCGGTGATAGACTTCATATCAGGGGTCGTACACCGTTACGGCGTCCCCCACAACATCATCACTGACAACGGCACGAACTTTACGGCCGACGAGGTTAAACTCTGGTGCAAAAACATGGGCATCAAACTCGACTATGCTTCAGTCTATCACCCTCAAACTAACGGTCAAGTCGAGCGAGCAAATGGTCTAATCATGAGCGGCATCAAACCCAGATTAGTGCGGTCCCTCAAGGAATCTAACACGCACTGGGTAGAGGAGCTCGACTCCGTACTCTGGGGGCTGCGGACCACTCTGAATCGCACCACCAGATTTACACCATTCTTTATGGTATACGGCGCAGAGGCAGTTCTGCCCTGTGACATAATTCATGACTCACCTCGTGTGCGCATGTACGAAGAAAGAGAAGCCGAGCTCGATCGGCAGGACAGTTTGGACGCATTGAAGGAGGAGCGCGACGTGGCAAAAGCCCGTTCCGCATTCTATCAACATCAAGCTCGAAGATATCAAAGCAGAGAAGTACGGGCCAAAACTTACAACGTTGGCGAGTTAGTTCTACGCCACCGGACAAGAAAAAGGACAAACTCAAGCCCAAATGGGAAGGTCCCTTTATCATCGACCAAGTCCTGACCGGTGGAGCGTACCGTCTGCGAGATGCATCGGATAACCGACTCAAGCCGAACCCATGGAACGCAGCCCGTCTCCGAAGATTCTACACCTAGCGCCGAATTCTGAGTTCATCTCCTTCCTCCGTCTATATTTTACATATTAGTTGTCTTCTGTTTCTCTCCTTCTCCCTCCTTTCCTACTACTGCCTTTGAAAGCTTGTTTGCACATTGTTCTCACACACTTGACGTGCTATCCACGCTCATTATACCTGGGGGCTTCTTTAACAGAAGCTTATTTATACGGGCTTCATGCCCAACACATGTATCACACTTCCGCATGTACCTTTTATTCACCATTATATGCATCGATATGACTTAAGTTTTGGCCAAGCTGGGTTGCTTGGCTCCTGTGCTTACCCCTACGTTCCCGATTGTTCAGCTAGGCGGTAAAGGGAGCACCTCTGCGATTGTTACTGCCGGGTCAGCCGGATGTGTACCTCAGACTGGGTGAAGCGAAAGCTAGCATTCTTAAGGGAATATTCGGTCGGTGAACTAAAAGACGATTTCTTACCTATTTATTTATCTGCCCCCAGATGTTTTTCTGCTTTTTTCGCAGTCTGGACATGCACTTTAGGGCATGCCTCCCAGGGAAAGGAACCCCTAACGGAACTATTCTCCCTAGAAGATGTTTCTTACTAACCATGTAATATAACATAACTAGTTGGGCACTTGTCTGATAAAGCACTAACGACCCCTACGCCTGGTCTCCACGCATGCCCCGGTTCTTATATAACCGCGAGGGTATTTGGACACACTCCGGACTATTGGGTCCCGAGGTTGAAGCGAAAGGGTCCGCTATGACAAACGATCTACAATCCGGCTAGAAGGCATTTTACATGTCATCTTAAATTACATAGTCAACTTGACTGGGCATATTCCTCTTCAATGCCATCCTGCAGGTTGTCTAGTTTACAGTCCTGTTGGGAATAATTTGCGGCCAATTCTACTTGACCATACACTAAGCTCACAGGTATCTCCTTCCCATCGGGCCCCGTAGGTCCGACCTCAGCCATGTAGTTTGGGTCAGCCTTCGTATACCGCGTCTTCACCATGGCCCAGGCCTCCCTGGCGCCTTGACGGCAGGCCGATATCTTCCATAAGCGGAAGCGCTCCCGCGCTCCCTAAAGCCTCTCTGCAAGCTCTCCAAGGCCTTCGGGCAGGGATACGGACGGCCACAAGGCCTGGGCGACGACTTTCATCACCTGCCGAACTCGTTCGCGAAGTTGCAAGAGCTCGGGAAGAAGGTCACCCATAGAACCAGGCATTTCCTCTGCAGGACGGCCTGTGAGCATACCTACATACATAACTCTGTTAGTCGACTTCCTTGCCGAACTCTTTTTTCAAAGTTCGTTCAAGCACTTACTAAAAATGCCGCGTTGAAGCCGCTGATTCTCCTTAATGGAGTCAGACAGCTGGGCACGAACATCCTTTAGTTCCTCACCCAGCTGGGTGTTGGCATCTTTGAGATTATTCTTCTCTTTCCTCAGCCTTGTAAGCACATTCTCGCCGGCCTTTAACCGGCGCATGAGTTGTTGCTTGTCCGGATCTATCCTGGCGCCATCTGCAATATTATTGTCAGACTTATACACATGCCGCACTTCACAAATTACTCATCTTTTGAAGCATATATTACCGGAGGGGGTCTCTTTGGCTTCCACCGCTGCGGCTAGTGTGGCCTCAAGTTGAGCTTTGCACTCCTCCAGCTCCTGGGACAGTCGGGTATTCTTTTCTGTAAGATCCTGCACAATAAACGATCCTTAAATCAGTTATTCTAACTATTTCAAGTCTCGGGGGCTACTGGCATATATAACTGTCAAATTTTCTCACCCGTATGTCTTTTACATACTGCTCCGCGGCTCTGGCTAGACCATTTTGAGCGGCACGGAGGTGCGCATCTCCCGAATTGAAGGCATCCAATGCCTCTGGGGAGAAACATGCGTCATGAAGAACTGTCCGGCGACGCCTGTGATTCATGGCACTCTCCACCTCGGAATTGGTGGCAGATAACCTATCGGCATCCTCTGTCGGAGGAGCATCCGACGCACGCCTCGTGTTCGCCTCCGCTTCTGGACCTGGCTTTGGAGCCTGGCGAGCGGAGGATTGATTGGCAACCTCTCCGGATATAGTCCGGCGAGCGCTCTTCTTCCTAAAAAAGCACGAGCGTTGGTATGCCTCCCGGGAATAAAACCTGGGAGCAAGATGACATGCCATACCGTTGCATCGGCGTTTCAATCTGGACTGCACTTCTCATCGGCCTGTTGGGCCTTGCTGTCCCTTGTTGACTGGCCGTCGCAGGCTCAGCCTTCCACCTCAAGGACTTCCCCTGCGAAACACCATTGGTATACGGTGATCAAAAACACGCACGGATGGGTCATTTTCAAAGTATTGGGACTTCAGTCTCAGTTACCTGCGAGGCGGGAAGTATTCTGGGGTAATCGGCCGTAATGGCGACCAAGGCATTATCGATGCTTAGTTGGTGGAATACCCCATCAATCAGCTCCACCAATATGTCCGGATCCTCTTGGGAGGTCGGATCGAGGAACCGTTCAGATCCTCGGGTTGTGGAGGTGGGTTGTTTATATCCTTTACGGCCCGGCGCAGTTCCTGCGCCGAAATCACAAAATGAGATACTTGACTATGGGAGTATGGATCGGAAGGCGAAAATAAATGTCCGCTTACCCAGCTCGGAGGATTGTTCATAGAAAATCCGCCCTGCGAATTGACGCGGAGAAATTCCTCCTCTTCTCCCTTGTACAATGCGGACAAGATCTTCATCAGATCGGTGACCGATCCCGGCCCCTTACGGCCGCAGCGGGTGGCATCATCCTCCCAGTTGAAATCCCACATGGGGTGGCCTCTATACTGGAGCAGCTGCACCCCCCGCATAATGCATGTGGCCATGACCCCGATCATGGTCAGTCCGGAATGAGCTAGCAGCCTAATTCGACTCATCAGGTAAAGGACGTCCCTGTCATTTTCCTTCTGAGGGCTCCGTGGACGCCAGCTTAGGCATTTCTTCAAAGGAGCGTTATTAAACTCAGGGAGGCCAATCCGAATAGGGTCCGGCAGGCGGACATCTTCTATATAAAACCATTTCGAAGGCCAGTCTTCGGACGCCTTCTTCGGGGTTTCGGATAGATATCCGGTCCCGACGATGCGCCATAGTTCGGCTCCGCCCACTTGATATATCGACCCCTCTTGAGAACGGGGCACAAGGCAGTAACAACTTCTTCCATAGCGCAAAATGAGCCTCGATGCCCAAAAATAGCTCGCAAAGGGCCACGAAGCCCGCAATATGCAAAATGGAGGCAGGCGTAAGGTTGTGCAACTGGAGGCCGTAGAACTCCAGGAGCCCCCGGAGAAACGGATGAATTGGAAATCCAAGCCCTCTTATCAAATAAGAGACAAGGCATACCCGCTCTCCTTTGGAGGGGCTAGGGACGCTCTCCGCTTGCTTTCCGCCCTTATAGTTGGCGAGTCCGGCTCGAACCGGAACCATGAAGGCTGGGGGAAGAAATCCCTTGGTGTGGAGCGTCACCAACTCGCTGTACGGGACAGAGCATCTCTCCCAATCTCCAGGCCGAGGGCTGGGAGGGCGAGAGGAGGAGCCGCGTCGACTGTCCATGATGGAGTGGATTTCTGTCAGATGCGCTCTGATGAATGCTCGCGAAGGGAGGATGGTGTGATTCGGATCTAGATCCTCGTCTCTTTTATAGGCAGCTCATTTGCGCAGCTAGGGGGGTAAATGTAAAAATACCCTGACTTTTCGCATTCGTTCAACATGTGGAAGACGACCATTATTGGGCGTGGGAGCCGAGGAGCGCAATATTCATAGGAAGCCGGGCGCTATTCAACTGGTACACAGGATTTGGAGAAGAACCCGCCTTGCAATACCGAAGACAATCTGAGGGAGTCCCAGATTAGGGGGTGTCCAGATTAGGGGGTGTCCGGATAGCCGAACTATCACCTTTGGGGCTACCGAGGGAGTCCCGGATTAGGGGGTGTCCGGATAGCCGAACTATCACCTTTGGCCGGACTCCTGGAATATGAAGATGCAAGATTGAAGACTTCGTCCCGTGTCCGGATGGGATTTTCCTTGGCGTGGAAGGCAAGCTTGGCGATACGGATATGTAGATCTCCTACCATTGTAACCGACTCTGTGTAACCCTAACCCTCTTTGGTGCCTATATAAATCGTAGTGTTTTTAGTCCATAGGACGAACAACAATCATACCATGGGCTAGCTTCTAGGGTTTAGCCTCTCTGATCTCGTGGTAGATCTACTCTTGTACTACCCATATCATCAATATTAATCAAGCAGGAGTAGGGTTTTACCTCCATCGAGAGGGCCCGAACCTGGGTAAAAACATAGTGTCCCTTGTCTCCTGTTACCATTCGCCTAGACGCACAGTTCGGGACCCCCTACCCGAGATCCGCCGGTTTTGACACTGACACCGCCCTTGGCGCGGCACAGGTGGAACTGGCTTCCTCCCACACCGAGGTGCTTCTTCTCCATCAAAGGGTGGACGCGGCTGAGGCCGTCGCGCGGCAAAGCGAGGACGAGATACGCCAGCGGCAGACCCTGGAGCACATGCATGGCCCTATGCTCTGCGCGCTCCGCGAAAGGGCTAACATAGCCTTGGGCAACATCTGCGAGGCAGCCGTTGGGGAGCCTCATGAGGTTAACTATGCTGGTAACCTTCAGTTCTTCACTGACGTGGTGACGCAGCTAGAGACTCGGTCGGGCAGAGCCGACAGGTTGGTGGAGGAGAGGAGCCGTGCCCTGCTTGGGCGTGCTTTTTCTCGCGTCTTCAGTCATCTTCTGAACATGGACCCCCACTTTGACTTCGATGCCGCCATCGCACCGGTGCCCCTAGCCATCCGGGGAAACCTGGCGCATTGGGTGGAAGACAACGTGGACGCCCTTGTTAGGGCCTTCACCGCTGAAGACAACGGTGTGGTCGTGGTTGCTGATGAGGGCGGCATGGTGAATGGCCCAGGTGCTAATAACGGCGACGTAGCAGGCGACGGCGAGGCCAGCGATGCCAGTGGTGACTCTGGAGGTGCCCCTGAGGATGCATTGGGGGATTTATCCAATTGACCGCTACTATTCCTATTTTTTACCCTGCACGGAGAGAGTTCGGGCTTGGCCCTGAGGGTTGTAAGAGCATTTTGGGAGGGGGAGCCCCTCGTGTAAAAACTTGCAGTTAACGTATTTGTAGACATGATATCACCCGTATGCCTGCGCCAAGCGGCTGGTCTTGTGACGAGTCGACTGGCTTGTTTACCTTCGGCCCACATGGGCCTTGAGCGAGCCTGCGGAGGGCCGTGGCGCCCTGAATGCCCCTGATCGAGCCCATTGACCCTGCAATGAGAACCTCCTGAGAGGGCGCGGTGACGGCAGTCCGGGCTGCGCGCATGCTGGGCCTGGCCGGGCTCGCGAGGGGCTCGTGAGGGGAGGCAGCTAAGGCAGGATGGATGCAAAGCGGTAACCAGAACGCGAGAGATTGCTCGAACGAGACTAAACACCCCTTCCCTGAACACACGCAAGTCTCAAGCTCAAATCCAACTTAAATCCGAACAGGGAAACACGACAACCAAAGGAAAGGCAAAAAAGCAGAAAGGCCGCGTCCGGCACCTAGTCTAGTCTTCGACGTCTTCTCACCAGCGTGGAGCTAAGTGCTGCCACTGGGCGTGGGCAGGAGCCCCCGAGGCCCGAGGGCGGCTCTCCGGAGACTCCGGGGCGTGTACAGCCCCACTCATTATTACGTGAGGGTGTCACGGGGCGGCGAGCTTCACAGGCACTGGGCCTTCTTCACAGGTACCGGCCTTGCTTCATATCGCCAGATGAGGGCCCCACCTTGCGCCACACTCTATTGCCATCGATGACGGCCGGAGACCGAGGATGCCACCGATGGGATAGAGCGGTCGCCAGCGGTTCCCCCGACGACCACGGGTCCTCTGCCAGGGGTAGGCCCCGAGGCACCTCCCCGGCAGAGGGTCTACCTCCCGAGGACGCCTTGCTCCGAGCACCGCAGGGGCGAGGCCGGATCTCGGCCCCCCTCCTGCAGCCCCCGGTGCCCTCCTCCTCAGGGGTAGGAAGCTGCTGGATTGGGGCGGCCATGCACCGCGATGACCTGTACCTCCTGCGACCCATGGTTAGTGTATGCCTGTTCCTGAGGGATTAGCGTTACCCGATAGTCGCTGCCTCCAGCGCGGTCGACGAGGCCTTCCCAGGGCTCCTGAAAGAGTTTAGCTTCGGGTGTCTCTTCCCCCCAGCCTGGGCAAAGGAACGAGCCATGGTATTCCTCCTGCGCGTGTCCTTGATCCACCATGTGGGGCACATACTCTTCCGGGGCCGCCGCCCCGAATGCCTCGCCGTAGTGCCCCGCGTGCCACGCAGTCCCGCTCGAGGTGCCCACCTGGGAGTGGTAGCGTGGCGGCCCACCCGGACCGTGGGCTGCAGTGGATCCCCCTTCGCTGGTCGGAGGTGGAGGCGGCACTACCGGCAGCCAGGCGCCGACGGCCAGGTTGGTGTTGGAGTGGCCCTGGAATCCGCTCAGAGCTGTGCAGGTGCGTGCGGGGCCTCTGTGCGGTTCGTCTTGGGCCTGAGGCGGTGGCTGGGCACCGAAGGGGTGAGCCCCCGAGGCGGCGGAGCCCAGGAGCTCCGCCACCCGCTCCAGTAGCATGTCACGGCCGCCCTCCAGCAGCCTGCATCGCAGTAGCTCTCGGGCCACCGTGAGCGCGGCCCTTGAGTTTGCCTGCTCCCGCCGTGTGTACAGAGCCGTGGCCGTGGTGTGGCTTGAGGCCCTTGCTGCCGACCGCACCTACCGCGGCATGAGAGCTGGTGCCGCCTGGCCGCATCGCCCACGGCCCGCAGCGCCCTGCGGACCGCGGGCTGCCTGGGGCACGGGGTTGAGGTCGCCCTGGGCAAGCGGCTCTGCGCGGGCGGGCCAGGCCGCCCAGGGATCGGGATTGCCCATTGGGTCGCCGGACATGATCATGATGATGCGATGGGCGGCAAAACATGAGGCGACGGAAGGCAGATTCCGGTGCACCCCTACCTGGCGCGCCAAATGTCGGATTTCGGGTTCCGGCAGACCCTCTAGGTTCGAACTCTGGGGTGCGCGCGGAGATCGCACCTCCTGCCTACCCATGTCTCGTCGCCTCGCAAGGATATAAAACTACACGAAGAACAACATAGGGGACACGAGATTTATACTGGTTCAAGCCACCATTGTGGTATAATACCCTACTCCAGTTTGTGGTGTGTGGATTGCCTCAGGGGCTGATGATGAACAGTACAAGGAAGGACAGCCTCGCGAGGGTCTGTTCTTGGCTAGTGCGATGAACTGCTAGGGGAGTTCAGTCGCCTCTCTCTCTATCTCCAGATTTATCCGTCCTCTGCCCTGTGGGTGGCTAGTCCTATTTATAGGCGGAGGCCCTGGGCCTCTTCCCAAATATTGAGCGGGAAGGGCGCCAACAATTGGCCATTTTTAAGGGGAACATCTAGTACAATTATCCTGACTAAAGTTGGTCCTCACCTGCCAAAGACCCTGACGATGACGCCGGCTTGGGCTCCACGATGACCTCCATCCTACCGTCCTGCTGGTCTTGGTCTTGTTGCACTGAAATGGTTGCCTTTGCTTGATACTCTTGCCTGCGCTTGCCCCCTTTGCACCAAAGAGGAAACAAGGTATCTACACAGGCCGGCGCCAGCCTGGCGCCCGCCTGGCCTCGGTCGTCATGGCTTGCGTTATGGGCACCTCGTGAGGTACCCTGTCTTGATCTCTCTGCCTCCTCACGAGCCAGCCTGACGAGGCTGCGCCTGAGGAAGACTCCTATCGTCCTCCCCGCGAGGCTCGGCCCCTCGCGAGGGTCTTGAGCATGTGTTGATGAAGATGGGCCGTACTGGGCCACTCCTTGAGCCACGCCACAGGCCGCAGGCAGGCAAGTCTGGGTATCCCCGTTCCCAGAATGCCGACAGTGAGGACGAAGGTGGTAGTAATGGAGAGAGGGCAGGACTAGGCGGCATCGTTTGGGTAGTGGAGGTAGGAGTGGAATGCGGAGCGTGAGGGGTAAGATTGGCATGGAATATTTTCTTTGGGACCCATCTCCAGCGCTCCACTCTGCGTTTCTTGAAGCAAGATCGTAAAACGTGTCCATAGGCCCCGCAAGCAGTACATCAAACGGTGTTGGAGGGGGGAACCCGAGTATGGTTATTTTGCTTAATATGGAAAGGAGGACCAGAGGATCCGGGCTGATTCTGCTGGTTTCCAAGTAACCATGATTTGGGTCCTGTTTTTGACTGCTGCGATAGTCGTGGGCAATAAATCACCTTGTGATCACGTGTTGAATAGTTAAAGCATATAATTCTGGCGTGGCACGAGATCCGTTTATGACCCCATTGAAGGCATCTTGAGAAAAGATTAGCCCAATTAGAGGCTAAATTGGATATTTCCTACTCCGTATAATAGGCCTAGGCCAGATCCACTTTGTGTTGGGCTAACAGCATAGGCGGCCACTCCAAATGTGGCGGTGCATATTTGAAGGCAGAAGCGAGAAAGCATTGAGGGAGAACAGGACAATCATCTCGGATTGGACATTTAAAACCTCCCAAAATAAGATAGGAATGTGTCTACAATTCCTCCAAATCCGCTTGTTGTTGATAACAATTCATTACTTGTTTCTGGCAATTAGCAGCCGTGATAGCCGCATGCTCATTATTGCCTGATTGAACAGTGCCAAATGTGAGGGTTTTGGTCGTATGATCATGTAGAACATGATTATGAACATTCTCCAAGGAGGATGTGGATGCTTCAGAATGTTGTGAGTTAGAGAAAACCATCGGAGTTAGAGGGATCAATTCAAATTTACTCAACTCACATAAAGATAGTGAACTCAAGCAAGCACCTTGTTTCAAAGAGTTCAACTTAGATCTAACCTCAATAGGATGCCTGGCAAAGATATCGGTCAATTTGTCATCGCATGCCAAGATGAGTCTGTGTATCAAAATCGAGCAAAATGGCCATTGAACAGATGAAAGTGGCAAACAAAGTGAGGCCAAACACGATCCTTGAGCCTATAAATGAAATGAACAACTTTGTTATTGGCCACTGAAAACAAGAAAGCAAGTTGAGCCACTTTGAAACCATCACACAAATCCCCGAGACAGCATTGGAGGGCAGCACCAATAGAATCAATCGAGAGGGGGAAGGGGCATATGAAAACGTAACCACCAAGAAAATTTCCTTGGCATCTCAAGAAGGGGAGAAATGCACCGTCGATCCAAATTTCCTCCTCTCCTGATATGTAAGGGCTAGGCCAGGGGCAAAGTCCCTATGCAGTAGACCCTCCATCTTCAGGATCTGTCCTAGAAATCACCATGATTGTTGGAATAGCAGGTGGAAGGGAGGAAGAGAGGAGAGGGGTGGGAGGAGCCATACTCGACAGTGTTTTTGTAAATATATTTAACCTAATATCCATGATTCAGTATATCAGGATGTATTATTCTATCTCCTGCATAAGGATTAGCAAGAAGTTTTTCCATAATAGTCGAAGGGATTTCCTAATAAATATTTTCAGTAGGTTGAGGGGCAGCTCTTACCACTTCCAGTCGAGGTGAAGATTGCTACTTCTTGAGCTTGCGTTGATTTTTCCCTTGAAGACTGGGGCTGGGATGATGGTGTTCACCTTCTTCTTGGCCGGTGCTGCCCCTGGGGCCTCAGGACCCCTGTCTTGCCTGGCAACGCGGACACCAAAGACCTGAAGGCAAGCTTGAGAGCCTACAGTGCGTCCTTGTGTCCCCTGCCACCATGAGGACAATAATGCTACCTGGCATCTTCATGAGGTTGTAAGCTGGATGAGTTGCCACCATGAACTTGGCCAGGGCGGGGTACCCAAGGATGGCGTTGTATGGCAGGTCGATCCAGGTGATGTCGAAGTCGATGAGCTCGGTGCGGTAGTTGTCACAGGTCCCAAAGGTGACGGGGAGACGGATCTTTCCAAGGGGGCTGGTGAAGCCACTGCCGACCCCGGAGAAGGGTTTGGTGGGGCGGAGCCGGTCAGGGGGCATGTGAACTTGGCTGAATGCCTCCATGGAGAGCACATTGAGGCCGGCTCTACCGTCAATGAGGGTCTTGGTGACAGCCACATTGCAGATGGTGGGGGTGCAGAGCATTGGGAGCACGCCTGCTCCCGCCGTGGTTGCTGGGTGATCTTCTGGGCCGAAGGCGAGGTCGGCCTTAGGCGCTGCCCAGCCCGGAGGAGCCCTCGAGCTCACCTAGGCAGCGCTCACTTGGCGGTAGAACTTCTTGATGTGCCGGTTAGAGAGTGGTGCCTGCGAGCCACCACGGAGAGCTGCAATGATAGGATGCATTGGCGCCGCGAAGTGCATGATGAAGAGGCCGCGCAGCTCCTCCCAGGAGGCCACAGAGGACTCCAGTAGGTTGAGTAACCAGGTGCGCGGTGCGCCTATGAGGGCCATGGGAAGCCAGTTGGCCTTCACCTTGTCATGTCCGCCAGCCGCCCAGACTGCCTTCTCGTTCGCCTGGAGGAAGCCGTCCGGGTCTGCCACGCTGTCGTAGCATGGAGGCATCTCTGGCTTGAACTTGGATGGCCACTCCACCTGTCGCAAGCAAGGGGTGAAAGCGCGGAGCCCCTCGACTGCTTCATAGGTGCGCGACGGTCGAGTCGACGAGGGAGCACCCGCCATTGAAGTCGGTGGCGCGATGTGACGAACAGAGCAGCGGATCCCCGACGCACCCTTACCTGGCATGCAAAATGTCAGATTTCGGGTTCCAAAAACCCTCAATAGGTTTGAACTCTGGGGTGCGTGCAGAGAAATCAACCTACCCAGCCTGCCTACTCGTGGTCCTCTAAGCCTAGCGCATTGAGCTCAAAGGGACAGAGAAAGACAACAGATTATCCTGGTTCGGGCCACCTTGCAGTGTAATACCCTACTCCAACGTTTTGGTGGATTGCCTTGAAGGGCTGAGGATGAACTAGTACAGTGGATGAACTGGCCTCAGGAGCTGAGGTGTTCTTGAGTTCAAGAGAGCTGGTGAGGTGGTCGGATGAGAATGGATCTGATCTGTTCGTCCCCCTCTATGGTGGTTGCTAAGTCCTATTTATAGTGGCCTTGGTCCTCTTCCCAAATGTTGGCGGGAAGCGATCCTAGAACGGCCAGATTTGAAGGGGGACAGGAAGTACATCCTATCCTGACTAAAGTGGTCTTCGCCTGCGAAAAGCCTCTGGTCGTTACACTACGGTGGGCTCGGTGATGACCTCCATCCTGCCGTCCTGGCGGTCTTGGTCTTGTTGCACCAGAATGGAAACCTTTGGCTGGTTCCTCGGGAATCCGCGCCTGCTGCTTGCCTCCTTTGCACCAAAGAGGAAACTAGCACTCTGCGTCCGCTGGCTCCCGCCTGGCCTTGGTCTTCATGGCTCACGTCAGCTGAGCCTCGTGAGGTGTACCTTGCATAGAACTCTCCGCCCCTCTGGAGCAAGCCTAAGGAGGCCAATCCCCTTGGAGGTCTTAGGGCTGTTTGCCTCGCGAGGGTCTTGGGTTGTCGATGCTGAAGCTGGGCCGTACTAGGCCGTCGATGGATCCATGTAGTGGGACGCAGGCAGGCAAGTCTGGGTACCCCCGTATCCAGAACGCCAACACATCTAAACTAATTCCACCTCTATAAATTCTCTCAAATCGGGAAACCAACAGAGAGCCACCCAAAATACTTTTTTCGCCGCCGCAAGTTTCTCTTCTTCCATGATCCCATCTGGAGGCCTTTTCCGGTACCCTGCTGGTGGAGGAATCGATCATGGAGGGCTTCTACATCACCCTTGCTGCCCTTCCAATGATGTGTGAGTAGTTCATCACAGACCTATGGGTCCATAGCTAGTGGCTAGATGGCTTCTGCTCTCTCTTTGATCTTCAATACAATGTTCTCCTCGATGTTCTTGGAGTTCTGTTCGATGTAATCTTCTTTTGCGGTGTGTTTGTTGGGATCTGATGAATTGTAGCTTTATGATCAGATTATTCATGAATATTAATTGAGTCTTATCTGAATGCTTTTATGCATGATTACTATAACTTGGTATTTCTCTTCGATCTACCCGTTTTCTGTGGCCAACTATATTAATTTATCTTGCAATGCAAGATGTGCTTTGTAATGGGTTCAATCTTGCATTGCTCTATATCCAATGAAAAAGTAGGGGACAAGACATGTATTTGTATTGTTGCCATTAAGGGGACAACAATGGGGTTTCTTCATATTAGTTGATTTACTTTATCTACATCATGTCATCTTGCTAAGGGCATTACTCCGTTTTTATTAACTTAATACTCTAGATGCAGGCTGGATAGTGCTCCATGGTTGGTGTAATAGTAGTAGATGCAGGCAGGAGCCAATCTAGTTGTCTCGGACGTGATGCCTATATACATGATCATTGCCTTTAATATCATCATAACTATGCGCTTTTCTATCACTTTCCCAACAATAATTTCTTTACCCACCATATGCTTTTTGTTCGAGAGAGAGGCCTCTAGTGAAAGTTTTGGCCCATGGGTCTACTTTTATCATATATAAAATCCATAAATACTTTGCTGTAATTTTATTTCTATTATTTTATTTTGTATTTTATTTTATCCATCTATCACTATGAGATTTGATCGTTGCAAATAACCACCGAGGGGATTGATAACCCCCTTGATTGCGTTGGGTGCAAGTATTTGCTTTTGTGTGTGTAGGTGTTGTTAACAAGATTTTGTGTGGTTCTCCTACTAGATTAATAATATTGGTTCTTAAATGAGTGAAATACTTATCTCTATTGTACTGCATCATCCTCTCCTCTTCAAGGAAATCTCAATGCAACTCACAAGTAGCAGAATGCCAATACAATCAAAAGGTGTCGGCGGATGGCCCCCGGGTAGGCAACGGAACCCGAATCCTTTTCAAAAACATTAGGCAGGTGACGCCCCTAAATACGGCTTTCCCCTGGCCAGCTTCCCAGCTCAACCCTGCTAGGTGTTGCGACCCGGCCAGCCAGCTGGCACATGTCGGCCGGTCCCAAGAAGTCAACCTCCAGCAACAAGTAAGTGTGGCTACATTGCGCCCCCTTTGTGATGGCCCCGGCCGGCGCATCAGTCGTGTCGACCAAGCCACCACCTGGGCGGGCAGCGTCTCGGAGGCGCAACCCTGTAGCAAGGCGGCGTTACCGTCCCATGATGTCCGGCACAGCATGCCAACAATACCCAGCAGCCGGCCATACCCACGACCGGTGGCCCCTGTACGGCCCGCACCGAACAGACCCGGCAAGACCATGTACCCTGCAGACTTGGCGGTGATATGTCTCCAGCGTATCTATCATTTTTCATTGTTCCATGCTATTATATTATCTGTTTTGGATGTTTAATATGCATTAATATGCAATTTTATGTTATTGTTGGGACTAATAACCTAGAGCCCAGTGTTAGTTCCTGTTTTCCCTATTTTTGAGTATCGCGGAAAAGGAATACCAAATGGATTCCAATCGGAATAAAACCTTCGCGGTGATTTTTCTTGGACCAGAAGCAAACCAGGAGACTAGATGAAGTCGGAGGAGTCACGAGGCGGGCACAAGGATGGAGGGCGCGCCCCCACCCTTGTGCCCCCCCATATATCCCCAAACCACCAGAGGCATCCATGAAAACACTTCTCCACCGCCGCAACCTTCTATACCCATGAGATCCCATCTAGGGACCTTTTACGGCACCCTACCAGAGGGTGATTCGATCATGGAGAGGGCTTCTACATCAACATCATTGCCCTTCCAATGAAGCGTGAGTAGTTTACCACAGACCTACGGGTCCAAAGCTTGTAGCTAGATGGCTTCTTCTCTCTCTTTGATTCTCAATACCATGTTCTCCTCGATGTTCTTGGAGATCTATTCTATGTAATACTTTTTTGCGGTGTGTTTGCCGAGATCCGATGAATGGTGGATTTATGATCAGCTTATCTATGAATATTGTTTGAATCTCCTCTGAATTATTTTATGCATTATTTGATATCTTTGTAATTCTCTTTGAACTATCGGTTTGGTTTGGCTAACTAGATTGGTTTTTCTTGCAATGGGAGAAGTGCTTAGCTTTGGGTTCAATCTTGCGGTGTCCTTTCCCGGTGACAGTAGGGGCAGCAAGGCACGTATTGTATTGTTGCCATCAAGGATAAAAAGATGGGGTTTTCATCATATTGTTTGAGTTAATTCCTCTACATCATGTCATCTTGCTTAATGCATTACTCCGTTCTTTATGAACTTAATAATCTAGATGCATGCTGGATAGCGGTCGATGTCTGGAGTAATAGTAGTAGATGCAGAATCGTTTCGATCTACCTGACACGGATGTGATGCCTATATTCATGATCATTGCCTGAGATATCATCATAACTTTGCGCTTTTCTATCAATTGCTCGACAGTAATTTGTTCACCCACCGTATTATTTTCTATCTTGAGAGAAGCCTCTAGTGAAACCTCTGACCCTCGTGTCTATTTTCCATCATATTACTTTCCGATCTACTATTCTTGCGATCTTTTTTACTTTCCGATATATAAAACAAAAATACCAAAGATATTTACTTTATCATTTATCTATCTCTATCAGATCTCACTTTTGCAAGTAACCGTGAAGGGATTGACAACCCCTTTATCACGTTGGGTACAAGTTTGTTTGATTGTTTGTGCAGGTATTCGGTGATTTGTGCGCTGTCTCCTACTGGTTTGATACTTTGGTTCTCAAACTGAGGGAAATACTAATCTCTACTTTGTTGCATCACCCTTTCTTCTTTAAGGGAAA